>NW_015646355.1:252669-262278 GCF_001515625.1 Sinocyclocheilus rhinocerous | reverse complement strand
CTCTTTGTCTTTATCGTTATAGTTGTGGTGTGGACTCTGCTATTCTTTAATACTGAGAACGATTTTTAGAACTATATCTTTATCGTTATCTTTATAGTTATCGTCCTTGGTGTGAACGGGCCTTAAGAATGACAACATATACACGTGTTCTAGTCTACTAATAATTCAATTATAAAATGGTCGACGCGAGCAAAATGAAGTCGAGGATTTTTAAAAATTGAATAGTCGAATAAAATCGACGAATTGCGACAGCCCTAATGATGACAAACAAAGCAGAAAGTTTTGATAAAATATTACAAATGCAAACTTTGTGTTTGTGGAATAACCGAGGAATCGTGCACAATAAGACCGGGAACACACATTAAGAAAGTAGATATGATTTTTTTTCAATTTTGTGTAAATTGTGAAATATATTAACGTCAATATCTGTTAAAATGGAATTCATTTCTGTGATCAGTGAAACAGTTCTGATTATTATCAATGTTGAGAACAGTTGTGCTGCACAATATGTTTGTGGAAACCATGATATGTTTGATTTTTCAGGATTCACAGATGAACAGAAAGTTCAAAAGAACAGCATTTATTTGAAATAGAAATCTTTTGTAACATCATGTCTTTACTGTCACTTCTGATCAATTTAATGCGTTTTTGCTCAATTACCTTTCCTTCTTTGATCTTAGTGCCGATGATTTGTCTCCTCTGTTGTACGATGTTTATCAGTGTGTCGCACTCTTCGGCCAGTTTGCTCTCTTGATGAGCCGCATTGTGCTGAAATAAACAAACAAACAAACAAAGCAATCAAAATGCATCATTTGGAGGCCGGTAGCGTGACATTGCATGCCTAAAATCATGTTACATGTGGTTTTAGAGAACAAAAACAACAGTGATATAATAAAATACATTAATATTTTATAAAAAGTCATATTTATTAATAATAATAATCAAAATAGCTGTATAATAAAAGCAGAATAACAGCGGTCTGGATTTAAATGAACTTAAGTTAAAAAATTGTACTTACTTTAATGATTTACTTTATTATAAACTGACTAATAATGTCAAAATAATGCAAAAAAAAAAATCATAATGGTCCTAAAATAGGCTTAATTTCTTTAAAATACAACTAAACTTATTTTATTTTAGCTATTTTCCAATGCAAACTTAAACTTTATAGACATCACATAAAAAACACAAACTAAAACTAACAAAATTAAAATGAATATAAAAATAAAATCTAAAACTATAAAAAAAAATGTCATTACTTGAAATAAGATAAACATTAACTGAAATAAAACAAAACATATATAAAAAAATTACTTTATTTTAGCTAGTAAAACTAACAAAATTAAAATGAATATAAAAATAAAATCTAAAACTATAAAAAAAATGTCATTACTTGAAATAAGATAAACATTAACTGAAATAAAACAAAACATATATTAAAAAATTACTTTATTTTAGCTAGTTGCCAAGGCAACATTTCTCATTTTCGTTTGGTTGAAATAACTAAAACTATATACAGTAGATATCATTAGAAAAATTAATACAAACATAATAATAAAATCAGAAAAAAAGTTAATTATTAAAACTTTAAAATTAAAATTAAAACTGAAAATATAAAAATAGCAGCCAAAACAGCAACTATAAAAACCATTTTAATTACTTGAAATAAGATAAACATTAACCGAAATTAAATACAATTTTTAAAAAGTACTTTATTTTAGCTAGTTGCCAAGGCAACATTTCTTATTTTCGTTTAGTTGAAATAACAAAATAACTAAAACTCAAAAACTATATAGATATCTTTAGAAAAATGAATAAAAATAATAATAATAAAATCACAAAAAATAATTATTAAAACATTACAATTAAAACTGAAAATATAAAAATAGCATCTAAAACAGCAACTATAAAAAACATTTTCATTACTTGAAATAAGATAAACATTAACTGAAATGAAAAATTACTTTATTTTAGCTTTATTTTAGTTCAAATCAAACTTTGATGCTTGTTATCTCATAATTAGATTTTGAGACTTTAGCCTGGATTTCCCAGAGATAAAAAGTACTTTATTTTAGCTTTATTTTAGTTAAAATCAAACTTTGATGCTTGTTATCTCATAATTAGATTTTGAGACTTTAGCCTGGATTTCACAGAGAGGCTCACATAATGTTTGTATTTCGTGATAAATAAGTAAAAGAAACACTAAAGTGAATATACTGAACTCATTTAAGCCGCTATAAGCTAAAGAGCTGTAATAATCCAGCAGAAGGACTGTATCTGGGTCAAAGACGTTAAGATGTCCGCATCAAAAGAAATTTACAAAAGTGATTTTATGTCCATAGAAAGCACATTAAATGTAAGTAAAGTGTCTACTTTTAAGTTTTCAAATACGTTTTGGGAGAATAAAATGTCAAAATTTGGTTGAAGTAATGTTACATTGTCATTCAGTGTAACACAATATTTATGTAAAAATTCAAACGACATGCTTATTCTGACGTGTACATATGAAAATATATAAAAGAATAAGAGAGCATATTAAATTTTATTGTGTTTTAAATGAGTAAAAATTCTTGCTGACAAATGGGCAAAACCTAGGACAGTGGCAAATTTAAAAAAAAATTTAAAATTACAGCTAATTAGTATCTGGGGTGAAAGTAATTAGTCTTTTAATATGTCATAAATTGATTTTTGTTGTAAATATGCCTGACAAGATTGTTACACTGAATGACATTTTAGTGGGCGTCTTCTGTAAATCAGGGGAAAAATGTATGATATTAATTTTTTGCTCAGAAAAACAAAAACAAAATAGCAATTGAATTAAACAGAAAACTTTTTAATTTTTTTTGGAAAAACAACAACAATTTAAAGCAGTATTACACTTATTTTTTTATGCTTAAACCCTTTTTTGTCTTTGACTCGTGCAGAGATGAAAGCAGTGCTTCTTTACCTCCACATGTTGACACGTCTGGATCAGCTTGGCCATCAGGTTCTCCAGCTCACTATTCCTCTTGATCAGATTGCTGAGGTTGGAATCCAACATGTGCTGCGGGGAAAAAAAACAACAGCAGAAAGAAAGCTCTGTAAAAAGCCAGTTAATTTCATATCAGCACAGTTTAACTCACTGAGGGAAAACAGCAGAACTGAGTCCTCTACCAAATATCCTACATCCATAACTGCGTTTGGAGAAGCTGCGGCGTCTGAAGCGCGACTCATGCACTGATGCTCCGGTCGGTCGTTAAGCATGTCAAGCGTCGTGTGTCCGCGGGCCTGAGCGCTGACGCTCGTCATGGGGGAGGGAGGAAAGCGTCTGCCACGGATTTGGTATTAAAAAAAGCAGATCAAGTCCGTTTGATGAGCTCCAAACTCATTTCAGCTCGTGTTTCTGCTTAACATGAGCAGTGGAGACCATGAGTGAAAATGCTTTTATTTTGCATTTTGCAAGTTTAATACAAAATGTTACAGCTACAGTGATATTATCAGATGATATTATTACATTTACATTTACATTTAGTCATTTAGCAGATGCTTTTATCCAAAGCATACATAAAAAGAAAACAGATAGAATAGAAAAAGAATAGAGCGAGTTAGTGTTAGAGGTCTTTTTTGCTTTTGTTAATTGTATAATAAATGAAAAGAAAACAGATAGAATACAAAAAGATTAGAAAGCTAGTGTTAGTTTTTTTTAAAGAATAGAATTAGAATAGAGAGTGCTAGAGTTAGAGGGTTCAAATAAAGATAATGATTATAATGATAATGACATTATGAGTGAAAGTGAGCATGAAATGGCTTTAATGCAGGGTTATTATCGTTATCTAAAACTAAAATATATAAAATATTTTAATTGCTTACAACAACAAAAAACATAAATATTAACTGAAATAAAATATTGAAAAAATTATTTCAGCTAGCTGCCAAAGTAGCATTTCTCATTTGTTTAGTTGAAGTACTAAAATAACTAAAACTTAAAAACACAGACATAAACAAAAACAAAAAAACTAGTAAAATTGCGAAAAATCTAATAAAAAAAACGTAAAATTAAAATAAAAAATAAAAAAATAAATCTACAATCTAACAAATTTACAAAAACTGTAAAAAAAAAAAGATATTCATTACTTAAAATAAGAAAACACTAACTGAAATAAAATGTAAAAAAACGAAATAATAAAAACTTAATTTTATTTCAACTGGTTGTGAAGACAACATTTCTCTCTTTTTTTTTAAAGTACTAAAATAAAAACTAAAACTTAAAAACTATGCAGACATAGTTAAAAAAACCTAATAAAGTTATGAAAACACAACAAATTTACTAAAATTTTAACATTAAAATGAAAACTGAAAATATAAAAATAAGAATTAAAACAATAAAAAACATTTATATTACTTGAAATAAGATCATCAACTCAAATAAAATTAAAAATTAAAAACTTTTTTCATATAGTTGCCAAGGTAACATTTTTAATTTTTGTTTTATGTGAAATACTAAAATAACTAAAACTTAAACTTAAAAATTATATAGAATAAAATAAAAATTCTAAAACTTTAAAATTACAAAGAAAACTGAAAATATACAAATACAATCTAAAAATATATATTAAAAAAATAAGTATTTGAAATAACTGAAAACATTAACTGAAATAAAATAAAAATAAAAAAACTTGCTTGTTTTTACTATAACATTTGGCATTTTCATTCAGTAAAAAAAAAAACTATGGACAAAAAAATCAAATAAAAAAGACAAGAAGAACACAACAAAATTACTAAAACTAACTAGAATTAAAATGAAAAAAGAAAATGTAAAATATTAACAAAAGCTATAATAGTATATAAATGCTGCTAAAACAACACTGATTTGACAGCAGCACTGGAGTAACGATTAAAGTCCGATGATCATGTTTTTTAATTTAAGATTATTTTCTGGAAAAGGAGATCTGACCGTCTGTACAAATTTGCTTAATTGTTTAGTGTCCTAGAAACAGTGCAGAATATGAAACATTTTTCCTTAAAAAAAAATATTTAATTCAAATATCAGCTCGGTCTGACCAGTAAATAACACAGCAAATGCATGTGAAATATGACATTTGAGAGTTTCATTTGTAAGGTTAGGAAATGAGGTCAGTGAGTTCAAACGATGACAAGAGACCAAAGAGAGCATGTGTAATGTGCACAATACTAAAAATAGACAATCAGAGAGATGGAAATCATATTCTCTGCCGGAGCTCTGATTTATATGACATTTAATCCCTGACACATTTTCTCAGATTATTCATCTCTGTTTATCTTTGGGATTTTAACCCGGATAGCAAATGAAAAACAATCCTACTTCATTTTGGGCAATTGGAAAAACCTAGCAGATTATGCACAAGGTCACAGTGGGAAAATGATGAATATTGCAGCGATGCAGTCATTTCAAGTTGAGCAATAATGCAAAAATTAAACCAAGTATTAAATTATGGATTTGACATAATCAGGCCTTTTTGTCCTGCATGTTTGTGCATGTGTGTGTGCTTATTTGGAAGTATGCATGCAGAATTAATCATGAGCGGTGAATCATACGATGCAGGATTTTGCACTCTGCACACTGCTCTGCAGTGAATGGGTGCCGTCAGAATGAGAGTCCAAACAGCTGATAAAAACATCACAATAATCCACAAGTAATCCACAGCACTCCAGTCCATCAGTTAACATCTGGAGAAGACAAAAGCTGAAACAAATCCAGCATTGAGATGTTTTTAACTAAAATACGAGTCCATAATCCATATTATAATTTTTTTATGGAGACTGTGAATGGGATTTTAACTTCAGATAATGACTGTTATTGTTACATAAAACATTTTCATCAATTAAAATATAGTTTAAATATAAAATATAAATATTATATGAAGAACTTAAACTTAAAATACTTAAATGAAAATTATAAATGCTGACTGAAATAAGTATGTTTATTCTGAAGTACTACAATTATTAAAACTAAACCTGTAATAAAAATTAATTATTAAATATGATGAAATAAAAAAAATATCAAAAACACGAATTTTCAAAAAAGTTTTTCAAACTTAAAAAAAAAATTAGAAATGCTAAGAAAACTTAGAAAACTAACTGAAATAAATAAGTTTAAGTTAAGTAAATTACTAAAACTAAAACGGAAATAAAAATACATTTAAGATAAATAGAATTATTTAACTAATGACAAAAGCACATTAGAAAATTACTAAAATAGGGGGGGCATAACTGAAGAAATAAAAATTCAAATTAAAAATATAAATATATCTTAAAATTAAAAATATAAAAATAAAGGTTAATTCAAAATGGTAATAATCCATAATAACTCTTCTGATCTGAATCTGGAGAGAAGTCTGCAAGCCAAAACAGTCCAGAACAGCTCTAAACAAATATGTGGCTGGATTTTGATGTGAGAGACAACAGGAGATGCACTTTTTCACCGGAGGAAGCGTTATTATGGATTATGGACTCGTGTTTTAGCCAGAAGGAACATTTTGAAGTTAAAAACATCTTAATAATGGATTTGTTTCTTACAAATGCGCAGCTTTTGATTACTTGTGGATTATTGTGATGTTTTTATCAGCTGTTTGGACTCTCATTCTGACGGCACCCATTCACTGCAGAGCATCCATTGCTGAGACACTGATGCAATGCTACATTTCTCCAAATCTGATGAAGAAACAAACTCATCCAAATCTTGGATGGCCTGAGGGTGAGTAAATCTTCAGAAAATTTTCATTTGTAGGTGAACTATTCCTTTAAGATCTCCATTGGCGGGAAAATAAGTGAGATTTTGTCATTTCTGAACTTTTCTTCTTAAGCTCCATTGAAAGAGATATGTTATAACATGTCTCATTCGTAGGAAAATAAGTAGAAAAAATATGCAAGTTAAATATGCACGTTAAAAATAACACATCTCAGCTGGTATTTCTGCAGAACATGCTCATTTTCAAAGAAAAACTGCTTTCAAAGCACAGAGCGAGTGCAGCAATCTGACAAAGCCCCGTGAAATATGATCGCTGGAAATGATTACTGTACTGTCTGTGGACTCTGAGCTTCACTCACTCCAGTCATTTCCAGCGATCGGATTTCTCTCAGGAGGGAACAGCAGTGCTTCCAGACAAAGGTGTAGAAACAAACACGCTTTCCAACAAGAGGAAACCGCCTGACTACCTTTTTTCATCAGTTTCGAATGACTTTCCACTTATTGTCTGCCGTTGAGAGCGTTACAGTATGTTTGCAAAGAAAAAGTGTGCTTGGCCTGTGCTGTTGGAGCTGTATTATGTTATACCCCAGCGACTTAAGACTGCTTTTGTGCTCCAGAGTCACATTTATTGCACCAACTTGGTTTAGGGTTTTTCAAAACAATCCCTAAATAATCATCCTACTGCAGCATCCCACACTCAGTTAAATTCATGCAAACAATCAGTCAAACAGTTGTGTGTCTAACTACCCATGCATCAATGCAACCACCTAGAAACCATCCACAAAATTTTATGTTGAATGTAATGTTACTTGCCGTTTCTTTGTAATTATTTGTTAAATTAATTTGTAAATTCCACACCATTTTTTAGTGCAGTTCATGTTAAAATACTATATTGTCTACACTACATTGCTTTCAGATCAGCACAGATCATTTCATAGAAATTAATGATAAATATTTTAATAGTTAAGTTTTTTATCAAATATAATTCTGCAAAACATTCAAAGAACAAAACACCGAGCTTTACAGAAGCACATTACTGGAGTGAAGTGACTCAGTGCTCGCGGTTTATTTTTCTAAAGGGCATTTGTCTGGAGTCAGAAGTGTTTGCGTGTCAAAGGAAAATGGCTCGTCTGAATGATTTATAACCACTTCAGGCTCTCTAAAAATGTTCTAGCAGTAAATATAACCTCTTGTCTATTATTTATTACAATAAACAACAGTTATACAGGGTTTTGTATCTAGTTCTTTTTTTTTTTTGTATCTTGTTTTCTATCTTGGGTCCATTTTAAGCACAAATACAGCTACTGTAAAATATACATGTGTGATTTAGTCGCATATGCGAGTGATTTACTCGCAATGTAGAGAGTTGTATATGCAAGATATATACATTACAAAATAAATTTTTTCACTTATTTTAACCCGAAAAAGTTTTAGGAGTTGAAAAATTCAAAACAAACAAACATAAAATTATGACAAAAAAAAGATAATCAGATGATTTTTTTTGTTCTACAGAAGCTCAACATGCTCTTAGTGTTATTTTAGTAACATTTATATAGTATTTTAGTTTTTAATATTTAATTTATTTAATTTAATTAAAGTTTTAGCAATTTTGTTGTGGTTTTGACTTTAATATGTCTATATTTTTTTAATTATTTTTATTCATTATTTTATTTAGTTTTAGTTTATTCAGTTATAATAATTTAAGTACATCAACTTACATTTAACAAAACATTATTTTAAATTTTTTGCAATTCTCATTATTCTGAGGTGATTCTCATTGTTTAATTAAAATACATAAATATCATGATTGATTTATGATTGAAATTATAATACTTGAAATAAATTTGAATATTAAATAAAATTGAAATATAATTAAACATAAAAAATAAATGTATACATATTATATATATATATATATATATACATATATGTGTGTGTGTGTTTATTTTTTTATTATTTTGAAATAAATCTGAAATGAAAACAATTTGAAATAATACTATATAGAGAGATTTAATTTATTATTTCTGTTTAATAATTTCATTTCAATTAACATTAATTTTATTTCAAGTAACAAAAATATTTTTTAAAGGTTTTAGTTAAAAATATTTTTGTTACCAGATGAGAGAGATTCTCATATTCATGATAATTTGCCATTCAAATTATTATGCTCATCATATTATTTGTAATGAAACAGACGACAAAGACATAACATAATACAGTATTAGATGTCATTTCTGGGTCACATGTGACACAGGAGCCGCTCTGTGTTTGTGTGTCACACACAGTATGTGCATTATATATATATATATATATATATATATATATACATATATGTGTGTGTGTGTTTATTTTTTTATTATTTTGAAATAAATCTGAAATGAAAACAATTTGAAATAATACTATATAAAGAGATTTAATTTATTATTTCTGTTTAATAATTTCATTTCAATTAACATTAATTTTATTTCAAGTAACAAAAATATTTTTTAAAGGTTTTAGTTAAAAATATTTTTGTTACCAGATGAGAGAGATTCTCATATTCATGATAATTTGCCATTCAAATTATTATGCTCATCATATTATTTGTAATGAAACAGACGACAAAGACATAACATAATACAGTATTAGATGTCATTTCTGGGTCACATGTGACACAGGAGCCGCTCTGTGTTTGTGTGTCACACACAGTATGTGCATCACATGATCAGCGCAAGCATGATCAGGCAGAGAATCATGTTTACAGCAGATTGACTGAAGCTTCAGATCCTCGTCGAGCTGTAAAATAGGTCATATGATGCTGCAACACAACATACAGCTCAACGAGACGCAGCACAATGTCTGCGCACATGAATCATTCATTCCCTCCAGCAAACACACACACACACACACACACTCACTCACTC
>NW_015646355.1:248941-252486 GCF_001515625.1 Sinocyclocheilus rhinocerous | reverse complement strand
TGCTTTTCCCAATCAGATCCATTCAGACCATTTGACCCAATGTTGGAAAATTGTATCTCATTATACCATAATGTAAATTATTATTATTATTATTATTATTATTAATATTAATACTTAGTTATTTTACAGTGAAATACTATAATAGTAATATTTATTTTATTTTTATTTAGTCATTTTTATGTAGTAAATTGTGTTGCCCTACCAGTTCTTACATCCCTATGTTTGAAAACGGTCTCTTACCGTTTCTTACCGTGATATAAATAATTCTTATTATATTGCATTTCAAATCGCAAATTTTTTTTTTCAGAAAATTTCTTAAACTGTGTAGCCCAACCAGTTCTTTCATCCCTGTTAGGGCTGGTACAATAAATCGATGCATCGCGAATCGAGAAATGATTCTGCATCGATTCTGAGATTATCGGAATGCATCGCAATTCTCTCTCGAATCGATTCTGAGCTTAGTTTTTAACAGCAGATGGCACTGCATGCTTTAGAAATAGCCGAATTCTGCTTGCTTCCAGTTCCTTACACACGCACCATTTGAACCTAAAATAATCATTCATAAAGTTTGAAAAGGTAGAAGCGAATTAGAAGGCTCAGAATTGATTCGAGAGAGAATCACGATGCATTCCGATAATCTCAGAATCAATCCACGAAACGCTATGCATCGATTTATTGTCCCAGCCCTAATCCCTATGTTTCTTACCGTTTCTTATCATAATGTAAATGTTTCTTATTATATTGCATTTTAAATCGCAATTGCAATTTTTTTCTGAAAATTTCTTAAATTGTGTAGTCCAACCAGTTCTTACATCCCTATGTTGGAAAACTGTCGCTTACTGTTTCTTACCGTGATGTAAATGTTTCTTATTATATTGCATTTTAAATCGCAATTGCAATTTTTAATCAGAAAATGTCTTAAATTGTGTTGCCCTACCAGTTCTTACATCCCTATGTTTGAAAACGGTCTCTTACCGTTTCTTACAGTGATGTAAATTATTCTTATTATATTGCATTTTAAATCACAAAATTTTTTTTTTTCAGAAAAAAATAATAAAAATCCACAATTTGTGCAGGTCTACGAGCCCAATATGGTAAACCGGCCTCTCACCTTCAGCTTGTCGAATCGCTCTCCCAGCGCTGCCACCTGGTGTTCACGGTGATGCCCGACCAGTTTGCACAGCGAGCAAATCAGCTGCTCGTCCGTCACGCAGTACATGTTGACCTTCTCCTCTCCGTGCTCGGGACAGGCCAGTCCTCTGAGGCGCGAGTCCGGCACGGGTTTGGTGAGCCGGTGTCCCGTGAAGGGCTTCTTGTTGGGGTGAGTGGCGCGCAGGCATTCCTGGCAGTACGAAACCTCGCAGGTGACGCATGTCTTCACCGCCTCCTGCGGCGGGTCCTGCTCGCAGAACTGGCACTGGACGGCTTCGCACGGCGAACTCATGACCCTGCCGTCATCCACCGCCACCGAGGGGAACGGATCGCGGCTGCAGCGGCGCGTCTCGCTCGGCGAGTTCGGCCCGCTCAGAGACGCCTTCTGGAAGCGGTCGATGATGATACAAATAATATTTATATTCTTATTTTTATTTTTAACCGCAGTTTGGAAAACTGTCTCTTACCTTTTCTTACTGCAATGTATTTTTTTTTCTTTACCATGAAATATTACAATAGTTATATTTCTTATTTTGTTTTTATTTAGTCATTTTTATTTAGTAATAATAATTATTATTGCTGTTGTTAATAATAATAATAAATTGTGCAGCCCTACAAACAAGCACAGCAAACCTGACTTTTTTAAAATTTTTATTTTAAAATCGCAATTGAAATTTTTATCATTATTAAAAAAAATTGTTTCCCCAAATTGTTTTGCCCAACCAGATTGATTCAGACCATTTGGCCTAAAGTTGGAAAATTGTACCTCATCATACCATAATGAAAATTATCATTATTATTATTATTATTAATACTTGATTTTTATTTCACAGTGAAATATTACATTAGCAATATTGTTTATTTTGGTTTTATTTATTCATTTTTACGTAGTTATAATAATAATAATAATAATAAATTGTGCAGCCCTACAAACAAGCACAGCAAACCTGAATTTTTTTAAAAAAATTATTTTATTTTTAAATCGCAACTGCAATGCAAAAGCCTCTAAAAGCCATCTTGGTCAAAATGAGATAACGATACTGAGTGAATGCTCTCCACACATAGTATATATTCATCAAGTACTTTCACTTCAAATGCGCTAAATCCCAGCCTCAAACCATTCAGAAGTACCAGTATTTACATAGAAACCTATACATAGTAGCCAGAAAGAAATGTTAATTTTAAAGAAAAACGTCAGACGTACTTAGAGGCTTTTGCATCTGAACTCTTCCATTTTCAATCAGAAAATTCCCCAAATTGTGTAGGAAAATTGTTTCTTACCGCGATGTAAATTATTCTTATTATATCACGTTTTAAATGACAATTGCAATTTTTTATCAGAAATTGTGCAGCCCTTCCCGATCGACTCAGCCCAATGTTGGACGATAATAATAATTTCTTACCTTCAGCTTGTCGAATCGCTCTCCCAGCGCCGCCACCTGGTGTTCGCGGTGATGCCCGACCAGTTTGCACAGCGAGCAAATCAGCTGCTCGTCCGTCACGCAGTACATGTTGACCTTCTCCTCTCCGTGCTCGGGACAGGCCAGTCCTCTGAGCCGCGAGTCCGGCACGGGTTCGGTGAGCCGGTGTCCCGTAAAGGGCTTCTTGTTAGGGTGAGTGGCGCGCAGGCATTCCTGGCAGTACGAAACCTCGCAGGTGACGCATGTCTTCACCGCCTCCTGCGGCGGGTCCTGCTCGCAGAACTGGCACTGGACGGCTTCGCACGGCGAACTCATGACCCTGCCGTCATCCACCGCCACCGAGGGGAACGGATCGCGGCTGGAGCGGCGCATCTCACTCGGCGAGTTCGGGCCGCTCAGAGACGCCTTCTGGAAGCGGTCGATGATGTTCTGCAAAGTGACGTTGCGCTTGAGGCCGTCTAGACCCTGCTGGTCGAGGGTGATGACATAGCGACAGGTGGGACACTGGAACGCGGAGTAGGGTTTGCTGGACTCGTCGAACGAGGGACAGTGGGACACCAGAATACGGTGGGCGCAGTTGAAGCACAGGCTGTGGGCGCAGGGCAGCAGGAGGGGGTCCTCAAACAATTCCAGGCAGATTGGACACGTCAGCTCGGACTCCAGTGTTTCCATCTTCAGTTGAACCGATCTAAAGGTGACATCAAATCCCACAGAAGCTGGTCAGTCACCTGTGCGGCGGATAGCTACGGGTTAGTGGCAAGCAAAAAGCAGCAGAAAGAGAAATTCCGCTCAAAAACAAAAAGGTATACAAAGTCAGTGACCAAAGTATTTAAATCAGATGAAATCATTTAAATCAGCACATTGCTAATAATAAAACTAAATTCAAGACTACATATATACTGAAAAAGAAAAACGAAACTGAAAATAAACTTTCATCATGAATTAGATTTTTTTAAAAGATATATTATATTG
>NW_015646355.1:240527-247369 GCF_001515625.1 Sinocyclocheilus rhinocerous | reverse complement strand
GGGCGCAGGGCAGCAGTAGAGGATTCTCGAAAAGTTCCAGACAGATTGGGCAAGTCAACTCCGACTCCAGTGTGTCCATCTTCAGTGAAGCGATGGGGACGTCAGCGAAACCCAGGGAAGCCGTTTAGCCGTCTGCAAACAAGCGAAAGACAACCTCCGCTGTTACATTACCGCTCAAATGTTAACGAAATTAATACACACTCCTGCAACTCTGTTTTTCCTATTCACTGTGATCAGTAAGCAATGTACAAAGTCGCTTTCCAGAACCTTCACTGTCTCTGCTGTTCTGTGGAGGATCAAACATCCAACCTCTTTGATCTGCTTTTATTCAGTAAGGACGCATTAAATTGATCAAAATTGACTAGGGATGCACCGAATGTTCGGCAACCGAAATTATTCGGCCGAAAATAGCAAAAAAATATATTTCGGTGTTCGGCCGAATAAGTGAAAAGGCCGAATAATATGTACCGAACAATGACTAACGCGATCAAATAGAGGCACGCACTAATGCAGCAAACATGTCGGCAGTGTGAAAGTATTTAAACCTATCAGAGAAAGACGCAGAAATCATTACGAGCACGAAGCACCGACAGCGAGAGACTGTTTAGTGCTGCATCACATGTCTCCGATGAGAAGAATAGGTGGCTAATGCTGGTGGTTAGGTTACTGTATGATGATTGAAATCGCGAAATGGCCTCAAACGATTAGTAAATAAACTGCAGAATGTTATATTTTCTAATGCACGCACGAATTGCATGTATTCTGACAGCGCTGCACGAGCTCGCAACACCAGGGTTCAAAGTCCAAAGTGCCAGGAAAATCTGCGCTGAAACTGTTACTCGTCAGTTGCTCAGTAACATTATTGTGAATTTTTTTAAAGTATTGTAATTTTACTGTCGTTCTGTAAAATAAAATAAAAAAGTAAGACAATAATAATGGTAATAATAATAACCCTACAACATCTCTATTAATACATGTAAGTTAAATTGTGCTTTGTTGGTATAGTGTCTGCTAGAATGTTAAAAAAATCATCAGTGTTAAGTATTTTTAAATAGTTGTTTTGTAATTGATTTTTTATTTGAAAAGCAGGACAAAACAGTAAATAGCACATTTTGATTATTTAATGTATGCAATGGTGAAAAAAAAAAAAGGCAAAATAGGCCTACATGGGGGAAAAAATTTTGAAAAACCGGGTTCGGTATTCGGCCCAGTATTTCATTTTGTTCGGCTTCGGCCAAGAATTTTCATTTCGGTGCATCCCTAAAAGTGACAGTAAAACATTTATAATGTTACAAAAGATTTCTATTTCAAATAAATGCTGTTCTTTAGAACTTTCAATTCATCTGTGAATCCTGAAAAATAAAATGTATCACGGTTTCCACAAACATATTCGTCAGCATTGCTAATAATCAGAAATATTTCTTGAGCAGCAAATCAACATATTAGAATGATTTCTGAAGGATCAAGTGACCGGGGCGGAGCCAGGGGGCCGTGGCCACCACTGACCTAAGCTTGGCCACCCCTTTGGCCACCCCACTCAAAACTGATGTTTTTTGACAAGAAATGCATTTATTAAGACGCGGAACCGCCGTATCTCTTTATGAACATCAAATTGGAGAATTTCCGGTGCGTACTTCAACTTCGCCTCAGCGCCAGGCGCAAGTCAAACGAACGCGGAAATTAAGGAACATGTGCCAAAATGAGCTTCAGTAGAACAACAGTGAATTGCGGTCTGATGAGATGCTGTAGGCTATATGTCAGTAAAACAAACTTTCCTCTCCTGACAGCTGTTTTACCGTGCTCACGGCGCACACTCTTCAACTTTACGCGAATATAAGCCGCACGCTCTATATCGCTTCATCATAAATAATGCGTGCAAGAAACTATGAGCATACAATGTAGTTCTGAGGTCATGAAATTACCAAAAAGGCGAGTGCATATACATAATTAGTGCATTCATTTATGTATAGCATCAAATTAAAGAACGTCTCTCAAATGCATGTACTAAAATATTGTGCAATTCGAGATCACAATATACAATATAGTTCTACACAATAAGGCGCAAGCTGTTTTTTTTGTAATTTAATGCACAAGTAAATATGAACACAGTGCACTTATACTAGAAAACGTGCTATTAATTTTTTTTTTTTTTTTTTTAAGTACGAAAATGAAACCATTTAAATGCATAAAACTAATTTTACATTCTGGCATTTATGTGCTTTTGACTTCCGTCCTTTTTTATTATTTTTTTATTTTTATTAACCAATTCTTATCACTATCTGCATGTCTCATCAATGACTATGCAATGATGGAGAACAAGCTTTTGGTGGTTTTGAGAACCAGAACCAAGCTGCCTGAACAATAAAGCTATAGTGAGCCCCTTTATTAAAATACCTGGAGGTGGGGAATAATACACAAATTGTCATGTTCAATCAGCATTACTTGATCTAATTCACAAATATCTCCGATACAATTTAGTTGAAATTAATTGTATTCAGTTGTGTTTTAAGCACTAAAACAGTCCAATACTTTATAGTCAATCACATTTTTATATTGAAATAATGAAGATTTCTGTGCCACCCCAGACTGGTTGCTGGCCCCTCCCAGGCCACCCCTATAAAAACATCCTGGCTCCGCCACTGCATGTGACGCTGAAGACTGGAGTAATGATGCTGAAAATTCAGCTTTGATCACAGAAATAAATTACATTTGAACAGATATTCACATAGAAAACAGCTATTTTAAGTTGTAATAATATTTCACATTATTACTGCATTTTTGATCATAAATGCAGGTTTGGTGAGCAGAAGAGACTTCGTTCAAAAACACTACTGACCTCAAACTTTTGAACGGTGGTGTATATTGCCTCAGCAACCACTCAAAGCTTTCATGACTCATTTATATTTCATAATCATAAGCTGCAGGAAAGAAAAACCAAAAGTGAGACCTTTTTATCTTAGTCGATTTTTCTCCTGCTATTCCAATGTTGCTCCCGAGTAAAAGACATCTAGAGATCTCAATCATGTCTCAAACTGTGCTCCAATTTGCTGTGATTTGAGTGACTTATATATCGGGTCATTCTGTGTCAAATCAACAAAATTTCAGAAAATTCCCTGGCTTAAATGTTTGATTTTGTAAACATAAATAATGATGAAAACCAAAATATCAGATGCAATGGATGTATATTTACCCAGTAATCCACTATTTTGTTGAGGAGGGTCAAAATTATAGTATTCACCTGAGATTTTGAGGCAAATTACAGACTTTGTAAATGACTTCATCATGTTATTTTTATACAGAGATTGCTAGGTCTATTAATCTGTTGCAATCCTGGTTGCATTGTATGCCAATGGAGACAGCTCACAAAAGGGGAAAAAGCTATTTTTTCCAAAGTTTGCATGGCTGCAACTCCTTAAAGTATTAAATATATCTTAATATCTTTTCAGATTAACTGTAACTGTAATCTTATTATAAGCATTTTAAAATGTAATATAATCTAATTACAACTACAAGTACTACATTTTTTAAATCCGATTACATATTCCAGATTACTTGTAATCGTTTACTACCCAGCACTAGGGATGGGTCACGATTTTCGAATATTCGATTAGTTGATTTAATTATAGAATATCAAATAGGTTTCCCCATGTTTTCCGTGCTGGTGCGGTGGTGACACGTTGTTTTGTAAAAATCGACGCGTTTCAAAAAGGCGGGGCATAGAGGAGAAACAATAATGTACAGTATGTGGAAAATAATGTGTTTTTTGAACCTTAAACCGCATAAACACATTTCATTACACCAAATACACAAAATAATGTTCTTTTTAGCAGCATCATATGACCCCTTTAATATTATAATGCCATAAAAGTTTTAACACTAAAACATTACAGCCAGTTCCAGCAACATGATCTCCTCAGAGAAGGGCTTGACGGCTCAGTCAAGTGGAAAGCTTCGGCCCGATCTGCTGCTATACACTAAAGGCTGTGTTTCTGACAGCTCCATGAGCGCAGATGTAAGCAGGCGGACTATTGGCCATCACCATAAATTGGGTGAGTTCTCATCATCCACTCATTATGTGTGAAAAGAAGCTAAAGCTCATTACTCCACAATGGCCAGTGAAGCTGTGTGAAGACGCAGTAATTACTGCTGGCACATCGACTGAGCAACTGTTTCTCAGAGCCATCAGGAAACAAAAGACCAATTGTTTGACGTTAATACAATATCTGTAAAAATTTGCACTGAAACAGTCGGCCGCTGTAAATGATGACCTTCCTTTTCTATATGAAGAATCTTGAACACAATAAAGAGGCTCAAATAAAGTATCCATTGTTTAGTGATACACATATGTTGGCTTATCATTATTGGCCCTCCTTGAACCCAGATTATGCTCCGATTACACAAAAATATCAAATTATTCATATTTTGAAATAATAATAAACTCAAGAATGCCATATAATAAATGATTTCAATGAAAGAATGGCAATAACAGAGACCAAACACTATATTTGAGCATCTTTGATGAATCTTAACCACAATATGGAAGCTCAAATAAAATTAATTATATTAATATTAATAAACATATGTGGGTTTATCATTATCTGCCCTCATTTAACCTAAATTCCGCTCGCATTGCACAAAAATTTCAAATTTTTTCACATTTTAAAATTATAATAAACTCAAGAAAACTCAATAATACAGTATAATAAACAATACAAATGGAAATAATAATGACACCGAACTAACACTTATATTTGATTGATTTTTGAATCTTATAAGGAAGCTCAAATAAAGTATTTATTAAATGAATATTAGCTTAGTTATAAATGTGGGTTTATCATTATCTGCTCTCATTTAACTCGAATTATGCTAACAAAAATATGATTGTGATTTCACACTTTTCACGTTTTAAAATAATAATAAAGTCAAGAAAACGCAATAATACAATATAATAAATAACAAAAGGCAGCATTGGAATTATATAGAGACCAAACACTTATATCTGAGCCTCTTTGATTAATTTTGAATCTTAAATCACAATAAGGAGCTCAAATACAGTATTTATTAGGCTATATTAATATAGTAGTTTAGCAATACCCATATGTTGGTCTATCATTATTTGCCCTATTATTAACCCACATTATACTCCCATTACACCAAAAAAGCACCTTGATTTCACATGTTAAAATAATAATAAAGTCCATAAATATATAACATAATATAATATAACATAATAAATGGAGGAATTGGAGATATATAGAGAGAAAACACTTATATTTGAGCCTCTTTGTCTAGATTCCAGCTCTTTTGATAGGCATTATTTCATTTCTACTCTAAATGCATCCAATTAAAGATAATAAATGAACAGTTGTGATGAATGATGTGAGGATCACTGAAATGGAAACTGGATCTGAACGGGTTAAAGTATGAAATCCGAAGCATCAGGATGAATTAATGTTTAACTTAAAATCCCTTCAGAGCAAAAAATGACTTGAAATTATTCAAAATCGCAGTTTAACAGAACAAACGTGCCCAAATATCACATTTCTACAGGATTTAACTTTAAACTCGTTTAAAGTATTGGTTTTCCAAACCCTTTGAGAGCAACACAACACATTTGAATCTCAATCAACAGCGTTTAAAAGTAAAAACAGGGGTTCATGCAGACAGACTATCGTACAGTAAATGCTGTCACACACACACACACACACACACATTACAGTAGGCTACGCAGTTCTGTTTGACCCACCGATGGATCTCGCGTCGCTTCACGGTTCACAGCCATTTCCAGAACTTCTCTACAGATTTCAGAAAGCTTGTTTTTCGCGGAAAAAAGCTCTTGTGGCAGGGCAGGAGTCGCAGATGGTGCAGTCACCCATAACACGATAATCCAAAGTCCCGGCCGGAGCGGAGCGCTGCCCTCACACACACACACACACACACACACACACACACGAACACTACAGATGGGAAGTCCGACCCATTTCCGCGACTCGGTTCTTTCGAACGGCTCGTTTCAATGAACGAGAGAGTGATTCTTTTGCGTCATCGCGTAACCCTTGACATCACGACGCCGCATTTTACATGCTAAACGTTTCGATTAATATGTTTTACATTGATTTACTATTATAGTTTTTGTTAATATTTTCGGTTTTAAGTTTAAATTATGTTTTAGTGATTTTGTTGTTTTGTCAAAGTTTTAGAGGTTTTGTTGATTTTGTCATTTTTAAATGTCTGTAAGGTTTTTAGTAACTTTTAGATTTTTATTTTATTTTATTTCGTTTTAGTTATTTCAGTAGCCTACTTAAACTCAACGAAAATGGGCTGGGGAAAAATCTTAAATAAATTAAGAATTATTTAAGAATAACAATTTTAAAATATTATAATATCAGTATACACACACACACACACACACACACACACACAAAATAACTGAAGATTAAATGTTGATTTTAGATTAATTGATTAATTGAAGATTTCTATGTGTTAGGAATCACCACGCGCTGGTTGACGAATCGAACGAATCATTTAGGCTTGCTTTTAGGTTTAGTTTATATTTTATGAATTATTATTATTATTATTATTGCAATTTCACAGATTCCATTAATTCATAAAAAAAGACATTATATTTTAAGTAAATTATTGCAAAAATAAAAGTACATACTATATGTATGTGTACTGTGTTTATTATGTATATATAAATACACACACATACAGTATATATTTATTATACTGAATATATGTATATATATATTCAGTATATATTTTGAAAATATTTACATGTACATACATTTATATATTTATATTATTATATTTTATATTATATATAAATATATTTAATATAT
>NW_015646355.1:223684-240009 GCF_001515625.1 Sinocyclocheilus rhinocerous | reverse complement strand
CATGACTAATAAACACACACACACACACACACACACACACACACACACAGAGTGAGAGAGACTGTAAGTAAAGTTAGCGCAACAGGAAAAGCTGGCGGATAATTCCAGGAAAAGCGACTCCACCCAGAGAAACGAGAGAAGCGCAGCGGGTCACTGTCTGTCTGCTGCTCACAATGCGCCCTTCATCCGAGTGCCCTCACTAGGGAATAACACCCCAAACAGCTCGGGAGTGACTTTCGCGGCGGAACAAATATTTATACGATGACTTCATCTGTAATCGATACATGTGCGAAAGACTGAGAGAAGAGAGCGCACTCCGACACTCAGCGCAATGAAAGCAGATCGAGCTGGAGACCCGTGTGTAATTACAGAGAGCATGGGTCTCCTCTGCTGTCCGCTCCATTGGTTTTGCTTCACGACCCACATGTTAAAATTAATTAATGTTACCATGAACTGACAACCCGACAATATGAAAATCATTCTCATGACAGGCTGAAGAGAGAACTAATGTTGCATGCATAAACAACACAGTGTGTTTTAACATTAGCAGGAGCAAACACGGGGCCAAATATTGTTTTATAGCCTTAATACCAAGTGACAGATGGATTTGTATCAAAATATCATAGTTTGTTTGGACACACGGCCTTTGATGACTTTCGCATGGGGTTTTCCTCTCTGTGATTGCAGTCAAGATCCAAAGATGTATTCAAAGGATATTGCAAATATAAGTAAAGAAATAAATATTAATACTAAATTATAAATATTAATGAATGTTAATAATTAATATAATTTTATAACTATTATATTACAAGAATGTATATTTTTATTTAAATAAATGGATATATTTATAATATAAAATATATTCATTACTAATATGAAATGTTATATGTATATATATACACTGTAAAAAATGACCGTGAATTTAACGGTAAAAGACTCTCAGTACACATAAATATATTATGTAAACAAAAACTTTTATTTTGGATGCGATTAATCGCGATTAATCGTTTGAAAGCACTAATATATATATATATATATATATATAGTTTGTTTTTAATATTAAAATATTATTATTATTTTAATTTTGTTCATTATTATACAATTGTAGCTGTATATATTTTGTTTTAAAACTATTATATATAATTTATAATTTGTAGTTTTTGCATTTTGTATTGTTTTTTTTTTTTATTACATTTTTGCATTCAGGTATTTTCAGTAAAAATTTCATCACTGTAATGCAGATATTTCACGTTTACATTTTTTGTTTGTTTGTTTTTTGTGTGTGTGTGGTGTTTCTCTTTAAATTCTCATTCATGTCATGACTTTTAACGCCTCGTGCAAAAATGCTGCAATACAATACAAGAATCTGGGGTAAATGTCATGAAAATAATGTTGCAATGCAAAATGCATCTTACAGGTTCTCAAAATATTAATTTTCTTCATGCAAAATATATTTACTTATTTCTTTCATTTGATCTTGGGAGTGAAAATCTGATCTATGAATGAGATTGGTCCCACTCCCATCGGTGACAGTTATTAAATATGCATCATAAATAGAATGCATTTCCTGATTTCCTCGTCTGGGTGGTTTCACAGGCTTGCAGCATCTCTCTGCTCTCATGGAAAATGAATTTTGACCGAGCGGGTCAGTTTTTCCTTGCAGCTGTCCAAGGCTTCAGAGCAGCTCGTGTCAGACGTGGCCTCGGTACCGAATGACTATCACACACACAGACGACACTCTCACACAACGGCACACTGACCTGCAGTTAAACACCGCAAACCTGCAGGCAGACGCCAGCTCTGAGTCTGAGCACCACTGAAAACACTCCATCCTACAACACTGCATTACACTGGATACATCGTTTGTTGACAGACACATATGAATAAACACTGCATTTATCTCGTCTTTATTTGCATGTGTGGCCTTGAGGCAATCCAAAACCTTTCATGAATGCAAAATAATATAAAGTCTAGGCACATAAAATTGAATTAAAATTAAACAAAACAAATATGTATGCTTAAAATACTAAAAATAAACAATTTGCTGAGTATATAAAAGCACAATAAAACTATTGGTTAAAGATAAATAAATTATGCTACCACTAAAAATGTTAATAATATAAATATAATAATATAAAATAAATTAAAAACGTATGCTTCACACATTAAAAACTATTTGCTAATGAAATAAAAATTAAATAAAAATGCAACAATAAAAAACTATTTGCTAGATATAAAAAATAAAATATAAAAATAAAACATGTATGCTTAAAACATTATATTTGCTAATGATATAAAAACAACAAAATAAAATAAAAATGCATGCTTAAAATAATACAAAACGATTTGCTAATGATATAAAAATAAAAATGTTTGCTTAATACATTTTAAAAATTTGCTAATGCTATAAAAATTAAATTCAATTCAATAAAATAAAAATATATCTTCATCACATTAAAAACAATTTGCTAATGATATAAAAATAAAAGAATGTTTGCTTGACAGTTTATACAATAAAAAATGTTAAAGATACAAAAAAATATGCTTAACAATAAAATGTGCTAATGATATAAAAATAAAATAAAAATAATAATATAAAATAATATATACTTAACATTTTAAAAACAATTTGCTAATTATATAAAAATAAAATAAAAATTGTTAAATGCTTAAAACAATAAAAAACTATTTGCTAATGATATTCATATCAAATAAAATAAATGCATGCTTGACACAATAGAAAACTATGTAGTAATGATATAAAAATGTATATTAATTAATTAATATTACCTTGAACTGCAAAATCTATCAATATGCAAAATTATTAACATGACAAATTATTAACAGTCTTTGAAAACAAGTCTTTTTTACAGTTTTGCTTCTTGAGTAAAAGTATCATGTAATATTTTTCAGTAAAAGCATCTACTAAAACAAGGCACAATACTGATTTAGAGATTCTTTTTGTCATATTTGGATGTTAAGCATTACATTTTTAGTAAGTAATAAGTCATGTCTCTCACGTGGCTTGATCTCATTGATCAGTCTTGTGCCGGCTCTTTTCCATCGTCCAAAAAAGCCCCTTAAACTGTATTACCACGACCCAAACTGGCACTGTGATCCATGAAAGCACACATGGTGCCAGACGCTGTGCCATCTGCATCACAGATCAATGCTGGCTGGATAATGTTGTGAACAAGAGCCAAACATCCAGAGCTTTCAAATGACGTGCTTCGAGGACCCTGATATTCCCATTCAATCCCTCATCCCTGCAGTGATTACTGACAGATTCCTGCCCTGCCCTGAGAAAACCAGACCTTCTCTGCTGAGGAATAATAACAGAAGGTTCAGCTCAGTTCAGCTCTTGATCTCACCACCGAGATATTTCAATAGTTCACTCGCATTCATGAAAGCTCTTGTTCTTCATCCAGCAGCAGAACTTTGGTAGAGTTTGTACCCATAAGTTCTGTGCTCCAAAATGTATTAAAACAAGTGACAACTGAAATAATCAACTAGTATTTTGGTGATTTTTAGTGGATGTATGAAGTTCACACATTATTATCACATTACGCAGGCATGTTCACTACTGTTTGAATCATTTCCAACATAACAAACTGTTGCTCTTTTCATTTTTGCATTTAATTACATGACATTTGGTCTAAATAAATGTTGGGATATATTTGTGAATTGCATTTTTTATTTCCAACATAAACTACTTTTTTTATTTATTTATTTGCATGTAATGCTTTGCATATTTTTAATGAATTGCATGCATTACAGCATGCATTTGTATATTGTATTGCTATTTAAATCAATGTTCAGCAATATTCAGCAAAAAAAATGTGCAAAATCTTTAGTTCAAACTTTATGCATATGTTTGCCAACCGTTGCATTTCTATTGTTTTATCACTTCCAACATAACTGTTTTACTGTGAAATGTTTTATTTGAAAAGTCTGCTTATTCCATTTTCCTTTAAAATAGCTTTTCACTGGATACTTTTTGCATTTAATTGAATTGTATTTGGTTTAAACAAATTTTGGGATATATTTGTGAATTGCACATTTTTAAAGCATGCATTTGTATATTGCATTATTAAATAAATCAATGTTCAGCATTAAGGTGCCATTCATGTAGAAGTTGTTCAAACGTAATGCATAAGTGTGACAACCAATGCATTTCTATTGTTTTATCATTTCCAACATAGCACTGAAGTTTATGTATCTTTAATGCAACGTTTTTTGTTACTATTTCAGAACATTACAAAGTAATGTTCATATATTGTTTGTAAAATTTTATAATGGAATGTTCATTCAGAATGCTTGCAAAATATAATTTTATTAGCTAATTTTATGACGTTTGGTCCAAAATAATTTTGGGATATAATGTACTTGTTAATTGCATCTTTTCACAGCATGCATTTGTGTATTGCATGGTTAATTAAATCAATGAATTGTAAAATGCATTTATAAAACGCAATGCACATGCTGTGGAATGAAATATGACATCTTAACAGTGACATCTATTGGTAGTTATTAGAAAAAAAATAGAAATGTCCCGAGATAAACTTTCAAACATCTGAGGCGCTGCAAGTTTCCTTTCCACCTTCTGGCAACAATCGTGGAAGTAAAGAGACTGACTAATGGAGTCAATGACTCCTACTGACTTATTACTTTCACAGACGTCAGAAACTGTTAAATCTGCATGACTAAAAAAGATCCCCAAAGCTGCCTACGCCTGTGTCTGTACTCGATATAGCGCTGAAAAGTGTCTTTGATAAGCACCTGAAGGAATGCAGAGTGTCTCTTCTTACCTGCAACATGATGAAAGTCTCACTGTCAGATGAGAGTGCGTTAACAGAAGCAAACGGGTTGATTGAGTTAAGTCTCAGACTGTCAGAGAGCTGTTGTGCTTCGCTGTTGTCTTTCGCCTCAGTTTCTGCCCTCTTTCCATCTCTCTATATCCGCCGTCATTCCCTCTTCCCTTTCTGAGAACAGCAGATCCCGCTCATGACGGACAGCCCAACCAGCCAATCAGAGAGCGGGGGCGGGGCGTATGCATTGTGGGCGGGGCGGAGTGAAGCTAATTCAAACGCTGACTAATTCACTAAAACGTTGTTGTATTTCTGTGGAACACTAAAGAAGAACCTTTTCAGCTCAACAACATCACTGTGAACTGATGTTGTATGGAAAGTACGGTGGGGTGGCCGAGAAGTGCTAAACAAATCACAATTCTGAAAACAAAATAACAAATTACAAACGCAAATGCAAATCTATAAAACAATATAACAATTCCGAAAACATTGGAAAGATTGGTAACACTTTACAATAAGGTACCATAGTTAACATTAACTATACAATAGGATACATTTGTTAAAGGGATAGTTCACCCAAAAATGCAAATTCTGTCATTAATTACTCCGCCTCATGTCGTTCCAAACCCGTAAGACCTTCGTTCATCTTCGGAACACAAACGATTATTTATTATTATTAAATTATTAGTAATATTTTTTTTATGCATTCCAAGAGCTCTCTGACCCTCAACAGAAAAATAACGACTTTATCACATACGTAAACAGCAGCACCGTACATGGATACGCTGTTTATGTTGTTCATGCCTTGATCTGAACGTAAACAACGTATTCGCGTACATACGTTGTTTACGTATGTGATACTCTCCAAAATGGCGCTATAGGGTGACACGGAGGAGACGAATTGTTGAATAAAGTCGTTATTATTGTTTTCTTTGTGCACAAAAAGTATTCTCGTAGCTTCGTAAAATTACGGTTGAACCACTGATGTCACATGGATTATTTTAACGATCTCCTGCTACGTTTCTGAGCCTTGATCGTGGTAGTTCCCTTGCTGTCGACAGAGGGTCTGAAAGCTCTCGGATTTAATCAAAAATATCTTAATTTGTGTTCTGAAGATGAACGAAGGTCTTTCGGGTTTAGAACGACATGAGGGTAATTAGTAATTAATGACAGAATTTTCATTTTTGGGTGAAGTATCCCTTTAAAGTATTTGTTATTCTATTCTAACGTTAGTTAAAGCGTGGTTAAGCTCACAAGAGTCCGAAATTCTCGTCTGAAATTTTTTCGCACGTTAAAAAATAAATACGACCTCACGTTGTGTCAATCATGTTTACACACTGCCTCCGAAAGTTTAGTCTGTCATAAAAAAATTCGGATCAGGTTCGATTTTCTGCGTTTTAGCATCCGTAGCAAGTATTTTGAGGGAAAGGATGACGAATACGAAAAAACGCATATGAAAATTTCGGACTCAGTGTGCAAGGACTGTTGTTCGACAAAATTTCACGAGCGAAATCCAGTCATTTCATGAATTCATGAAAGAGTCAAATCGTGCTGTTACGTCCCTGGACGTAAGTTATTATTTGTATTTATTTATTTGCATTTGCATGTATTGCATATGTTGTATTTACTTAACCCAGATGCGCTTTGATAAACCTGTAATAATGATTTATAGGCCTATCTTAGAGTGGTCGGGATGGATTTCGCGGGAAATTGCACACAGATCGGAAGCGCAAACAAAACAACGTTCTTCTACAAGAGGGTTGCAGTTTTATTTTTTTAACCAAAAGTTACATAGTGCAGCTAAAAATAATATTAACAGATACAACTTTTGATTTTAATAATGTATTACTTGCCTAAATGATGAAATTAACATTGATTAATAAATGATTTAGAAGTATTTTTCATTGTTACACTGTAAAAGGGTTGCTGTAAATTTTACAGTAATTTACTGGCAGCTGGATTCCAGTAAGTTACTGTAAAAGTATTTACAGTATCATTATGAAGTATACTAACCTTTTTGTTGAGTCTTTCCTCCGCTGTCCGCCACTCCCACCAAATGGAAAAAAAACTTTAAGAGTAATCTCCCTTGCCATTGGTCAGTTTTTCGCGGGCATTGTCACTACTGTAAATCGATTTACAGTAGTGAAGAATTACAGTAGTGTGCATATATTTTCCCATAATCCTTTGCTATTTACAGTATAATACTGTTTGCAAATATAACAGTATTATACTGTACATATTACAGTAAAATACTGTTCAAATTACAAAAATCCATTACAGTGTAGTTCATCTTACCCAATGCAGCTATCTAATGTTAACAAATGGAAAAGTGTTACCGAAAGATTCACGAATAATTATTTTTTAGCGTTCCACAGAAAAATAACAGCATACAGGTTTGAAATGACTTGAGGGTAACAAGTAACTAATGATAAATATTGGCCACAAAGGCATGTTTAGTTCATGCTATACCACACAACTCATGACGACAGTGCTGAGGAATCCAGTTTAATTTGATCCCACGGCTGCCAGTCAATGTCAGCGAGAGTTATTTATCTTATGGAGAGACAGAGACCGAATCACTGTGTGACGAGCGTTACACAAATGTCTTCTAACAGAGCTACATTATCGTCATGAAGGTCTCTGGAAGCACCAGCTGATTATAACATTATAACGATATTCAGTGGTTTCAAATGTATGGACTAAAAGGCGAATTCCTTCACATCTTGAACAGGCCAAACTCATGTTTCTACAACATGTGTGACGCTGAAACTTTTAGCACATTGCACAACTTATAATTGGGTGTTTCTTCAACTTCAGGCACTTTTCCAGTATGTCACAGGGGTTGATTTTTATTCAAACTAACATTTTAACTCTTTGTTATATGAAGGTCTCATCAAAACTTTTTGGAAACTTTTTTATCATGCCTTCATCTTTAGATTTGCTATAAATTTTAGATTTTATTGCAGACTCAGACTTTAAGTCTATATATATATATATAATATGAACATCAACTATAAAAATATAAATTCAAACATTTTAAAAAACTATGACAATCTAATAAACATACACTGAAGCAAAATTGGTGTAGAAACAGTTTGCACTTAAAAATTGCTAGTAAAATTCACAAATAGTTAAAAAATGGCAAGAAACAGTATTTTCTTTTAAAATGTACTCCAATAAACTTAAAAAAAAAAAATAGAAAAAAATAGAAAACTAGACTGAAATATACAAATTATTTTATTAAATAATTATTGCATTAAATAATTTATATCAATATTTACAAACAATATTCACTACATTTCAACTGTCCCTCTGTTTTCTGTCCCTCATTTCCAATAATTTATATCAATATTTACAAACAATATTCACTACATTTCAACTATCCCTCTGTGGCGTCATTTCCATAAAAACAGCAAAATAATAAAGAAAAAAAACTAATAAAATTGTTAAATGTTAGTGTACTTGTCTACAGAGAAGATGGCAATGAAGAGCTTGTGATGAAATATAAGATGCATGATGTAAAAACAAAGAAAAATTAAGATAAATATGACTTTTTTGTGCATTATTTCCAATCAATTTACCAAATCATGCACAAAGCGTGAAAATATGATTCAATACATGCACTCACTGTAAAAAAATGCGGATGCAATAGTTACACAAACTTAAAATTCAAACTTATAATGTGTTGTTTCAACTTAAAACTACGTGTTTATGTTGTCTTAAAATTTAAGTTTAATCAACTTGGATTTAAAAAAATAAAAAAATAAAAGTAAGCTGTGAATTATTGCAACAATCTACTTTTGCAGTGAAAGATAAAAGATTTTAATGATTAAAATGTCAGTTCTACAAAATGTTTTAAATCAGAATGCACAATCTGAGATAGAAATGATCGTTTGTTGGTTGACCGAATGACAGAACTCCTTTGATGATGTGCATTTGTGTTTTGAACATGTTAGTTGTCAAATTGTTTTCTAAAAGCTCAAGAAGACAAGAAGTTCTCAGTGTTGAAGAAACAGCCGCTTATAGATTTAACACGCTGCATTTGACGATTTGACACGCAATCTGATCGCCTGCTTTATGCACTCTTGGGAAACGCTCATTTCACCCAACCGCTTTCACTAAACAAACGTTTATTCTGCTCTTTGTGAAAGCGTCAGCGTTTCAGTGCCGTTGTGTGCGAGTGTGGAAATACTTTGGTCGGCTGCTGTAAGATCACTGCCACTCTTTCCCAAGTCTGTGGTAAAACTGAAGAATGCTGGAATTTCTGCAGTCAGACGAGTTCAACAGAAAGCCTTCATCTGCACTGTTTTTAAAGTTAGATTGAAATGCATTGTTCACCAGCTCTTGTAAGCATGAATGCTATCGATACCTCAAGCCGTATGGATTGTGATAATGATTGTTCCACATATGATCTGTGGATCTGTGCCTGGAGCGTGCATTTTTTCCAAGCCTCGCTCTGGCATTATTCTGCAGCTCTAATTCTGTTCGAAAACCTTCAGCCAAAGCAGAGCAACAAAACCAAAGCTTCAGTGAATGTGGAATGGTGAACACAACTAACTAACTAGGAATTAAACTGTGGTACGAGGACTGAGAGTCCACCAGGCACTGATATTGATTCCAAGATGAGATCATGAAAATCTGCGATTTGTGAATTGAAGGGCGAGTTCAGATGGAAATTAATGATGCTCGTTGTTTATCCCAAGCCACATTTCCCTTTAAAATGCAATGTTGCAATGGAGTTGCACAACTAAATGTTTCCTTCCTGAAGGATGTATTAGTGTTTGTGCAGCAGCAGTAAAGTGCCATTGAGTTTGTGGTAAATTCAGGTTTTAGTCTTTGATTCTGTGTAAAAATAAGAATCAGAATGTAATCTGAATGTAATCTGTAATCTGTTTTAACGGCACCTAAACAGTATATAGTTGAACAGATGCAAGAAAGAAAACCAATCAGAATTCAGTATGCAAATATTACAGCAGGACAGCACATTTTGAATGATGAACAAATCAATACGAAAAGTTTTGATTTGTTCAAAACCCTAACCCTAAACTCAACCTAACCCTAACCCTAACTTTTTCAATTGTAAATTTATTTCAAACTTCAACTATCAATAACTAACCAGCTAGCTAACTAAATAAATAAATAAATACAACATACAAATTATCCGCAAAATAAAGCTCGAATGAAAACTGCATGGTAATAAAAATAAATAAATAAATACAAATAATTAAATAAATATTGGTTCCCCTAAAACTAAAATTATCTGCAAAACAAAGAGACTGCATAATAAAAAATAATTAGAGATAAATTAATAGAGCTAAACAAACAAACAAACAAATAAATAAATAATTAAATAACAAATCAATGAATTAATTAATGAATAAATAAATAAATAAATGATAGCACCGCCAAGACTATAATTAAGTGCAAAACAACGTTTAAATGAAGATTGCACTAAATCATTATAAACCTAGTTTTGATCTCTAGTAGTTACATTTTGATTACTGTAAGATTAGAAATGTTTTTTAATGTATTTTTATTTTTTTTGCCCTTGAAACACATTTTGAAATATATTTTGACATTTAAATGCACGGTTATTGTGTATTTAAAACACATTACATACTATTACAGAAATCTGACCCGTTTCATTTACAGTATTTATGACTGACAAATATGAATCACATTAAGTTCATTTGTTTGTTTATGTTAAAACTATATAATCCAAATGAATGAACATTTTATATGCAATTCAAATACATAAATACATAAATCTTAAATTTAGGCCTAAATATTTTGGGTGCAGATTCTGCTCCATTTTTATGATTTAAAGATAAAAGAAAAATATTCCAGCTAAATATAAGATAAAAAACAGTTTCGTAGTATGTGACACAAATTTTCTATTTACTAGGAATATTTCTATATTTAAGATATGGAATAATTAGATCATATACTGGACTCCTGTAAAATATCCCACAGAAGTAATAACAGTGAGTAAGTTCTTTTTGAGTAAGGTCTTTTGGGGTGAACTGCTCCTTTAAAACCATTGCATGCTTGTCATGCCAGCTGTTGCCATGGCGTTCTGCGGGCATCTGCTACACATCTTGGCAGTCGTGTAAAACCCGAGACTCCTTCACTCTCGGAGACACTGAGGAGTTTGGGCCAAAGCGATTGGATTTAAAGAGACTCATCTACTGCAGGTTACATGTAAACTAGTCCCAGCCTCAGATGTTCAACCCACAGACGGGTTTACCAGCACTGGATCTGCTGAGTTTCTGAGGTCAGCGGCATCAAACGCTATGCAGAGTTTATTTTCAGACGCGAGATATTCACCAGCTGCACTCAATATATTCTGCTCTGTTCTGCAACATTATCATTTTCATTTAAAAATAAAAACTAATACAAACGACTGATAAAAACTATAACAGTATCTCAATCATACTAATTCTCATATTTACAGAATCTGCCTAGCAACCTCCCTAAGCACCATAGCAACCATTTATCAACACTCTAGGAACCATTTAGAACACGTTTCCAACTGCTTAGCAACCGCCCTAGCCACTGTCTGGCAACACCTTAGCAAACTCCCTAGCAACCACTCAGAATACCTTAGCACTGGCCTAGCAACCATTTAGAACAGGGGTGCCCAACCCTGGTCCTGGAGATCTACCTTCCTGCAGAGTTCAGTTCCAACCCTGATCAAACACACCTGTCTGTAATTATCAAGTGCTCCTTCAGACCCTAATTAGTTGGTTCAGGTGTGTTTGATCAGGGTTGGAGCTAAACTCTGCAGGAAGTTAGATCTCCAGGAACAGGGTTGGGCACCCCTGATTTAGAACAATGTAGCAACTTCTTAAAGGGTTAGTTCACCCAAAAATGAAAATTACTCACCCTCAAGTAATCTTAGGCGTATATGACTTTCTTCTTTCAGACGAATCCAGTCGGAGTTATATTAAAAATTGTCTTTGATCTTTCAAGCTGTTTAATGCCACTCAGCGGGTGTTGCATGCATCAGTCCAAAAGAAGCTAAATAAAAAGCACCCATCCATAAAAAAAGTGTCTCACATGGCTTTGAACAAAGGCCTTCTGTAGCGAATCGATGTGTTTTTGTAAGAAAAATATCCATATTCAAAACGTAATAATCACTTTAATCTAGCTTGCACCAGCAGTTGTACACAGAAGCAGCTCCGGCAGGATGACGTATGGAGGTCGGCTTTAGCAACCACTCAGAATAACTAAGCACTGGCCTAGCAACCATTTAGAACAACTTAGCAACTTCTTAGCAGCTATCTAGAACAAATTAGTAACTGTGTAGCAACACCTTAGCAACTGCCTGTCAATTCCTTAGCAACCTCCCTAGAACCATTTGGAATACCTTAGTACTGGCCTAGCAACTATCCAGCACACATTAGTAACTGTTTAGCAAAACCTTAGCAACCACCAACCACCCTTGCTACTGCCTGGAGACACCTTAGCAAAAACCCTAGCAACTGCCTAGCAACCACATAAAATACCTTAGCAGTGGCCCAGAAAGACAAGTTTTCAAACTCCACAGGGCTTGCAGATCCATGCAGAACACATTAGTAACTGTTTAGCAACACCCTAGCAACCACCTTAAAAACACCTTAGCAACTACCTAGAAAGACAAGTAAAACATTTCAAACTCCACAGGGCTTATTTACATAATCTGCTTAGCAACAGTTTAACAACCTCCCTGAACACCATAGCAACCACTTATCAACACTCTAGGATCCATTTAGAACACTTTTGCAACTGCTTAGCAACACCTTAGCAACCGCCTGGCAACCACCATAGCAGCTGCCTAGCAACCACTTAGAATACCTTAGCAATAGGCTAACAACCATTTAGAACATCTTAACTTCCACCTTACCAACCGCCCTAGCAACTGCCTGGCAACACCTTAGCAACCACCCTAGCAACCTCCCTGAGCACCATAGCAACCACTTATCAACACTCTAGGATCCATTTAGAACACTTTTGCAACTGCTTAGCAACACCTTAGCAACTGCCTGGCAACCACCATAGCAGCTACCTAGCAACGACTTAGAATACCTTAGCAATAGCCTAGCAACCATTTAGAACATCTTAACGTCCACCTTACCAACCGCCCTAGCAACTGCCTGGCAACACCTTAGCAACCACCCTAGCAACTGCCTGGCAACACCTTAGCAACCACTTAGAATACTTTAGAAGTAGCCTAGCAACCATTTAAAACTTCTTAGCAACCATGCAGAACACATTAGTAACTGCACCCTAGCAACCACCCAAAACACTTTAACAGCTATTGTAAAAGTTGTCACTCCACAGGGCTTTTATAAACCCTTTCAGGCGAGTGTTTGTCAAACTTTCCTTGTCTAGTTAAAATATAAATGATCTCTTCTTCTTACGTGACATGAAAAACACGTTCAATCTGAGAGTAAAACTATCAATTTAATATGTGCAATATACTGTATGTGTCCCTCCTTTCATTTTCTATCATGCTTATTATAAACGTCGATGCAAAATCCATGCATGTTTGCAAATGAAAGTTATTTGCTGGCGGTGATGAAGCGGCATGTGCACATTTGTGTGACTCTACTAAATTAATGCAGTGTTTCCAAACCTTTTGAGCAATGAATTTCAGTAATAGCCTAATAGGTTTTAAAAATATATATAACAAGAACTTTTAATTTAAGTGAACATAAAACAATCTTTACATAAACTATAAATTGTATATGCATAAACTATAAATTGAATATAGATTCATCTTTATTCAAGCCACAAAAGTTAATCGGCGAAGAACAGCGAGTTTTTCTTTAGTTCTGTGATTTCCGTCAATGAGAGACTGCAGCAGGTTTGACTTTAAAAGCAGCGCTGTCTCTTTAAATCCTGACGCATATGACGCACATCTGGTTTTCTCCCAACTCTTTATGGTCATTTAGGAGTTTTTAACTAATTTAAGACTGTGCTTATGAGGTCACTTGCCAAAAACGGGCATTTTGACATAATTTTGAGTTTTTTGTTTGTTGAAGCTCTATTAGCGCGCTGTCTGAAGCGCTTTCTGTGCGTGTCAGTGCGTCGATGCCTAGTACCAAATTAACTTCTCTTTTGCATCTTATCGTGCTTGATAACATGTTCATATTAGTCTAATGCCGAATACCAGCCAAAGGATGCCAAGAAAAAAGATGCTGCATTAATTGCATGATTAACATGTTAACTCTGACAGCCCTAATATATATGTATAGTATATAGTGCTGGATAGATTACTTACAAATTGTAGTCTGTTACTGATTACAGATTACATGATGAAAAGTTAGTAACGTAATCTAGGTTACTCATTTTAGGTAATACATTCTGACTACGTTTTAAATTACTTTTTATGTAACTTGTTTTAAACTTACCATTAAACATACCATATTGATATAAAACAGCAAAGAGAAAGAAAGTATATTCCATTTTTGATATCAACATCATAAAATGCATTAAAAATTGATTAAATGAGGGTTTCTCAAACTGGGCTTAATGTAGGAACTGCGTTGGGTTTGTGAGTTATTAGAAAGCTAATAATTAATTACATAATAAATATGTAAAATAAATGATTAAACACTTGAGCACTAAAATGTGTAAAAATATGTATTTAAATGTAATGTTAAAATGTTTTATATATATGTGTGTCTGTATATATATATATATATATGTAATTATGTCAATATGTATACCGTTACTGTAAAAAAAATTTTTTTTTCCAAACACAATCTATTTAATAAATATTTTAAGTAAAATCTACTCTTTTCAGGCACCATCACACAGAGCTGGATATATATATATATATCTCTATATATATATATATATATATATATATATGTATAATATATACACACACACACACACATATATAATGTATATTTTTACAGTAAATGCCACTTAATTATATTATCTTATATTAAGTCATATTTTTAATATTATATTCCATATTTATTTTTTATATTAATTTCTGTGACCTTTCCATAGCTATATAAGACTTATTTTCAGAGAACTTTATTTTTTTTCTTTTCCTTTTACATTTCTTCTATCAAGTTTCATAAACCTCACAACATTGTTGCAGTGCAAAAATAATTGCATTCACAAAGAACATTTTCTGCTCGAATATTTCAAAGTTGGGCATTACGAGAAAAATAATTATATAAATAAAAAGCATACTGTATATTTTTTATATTATATTTAATTAATTTAAAAAACTTTTCCAGGCCCTGGAAATCACAATTAGCTTTTCCAAAAGCGTGGGAACCCTGTTAATAAATAATCACGTCTTCTTTTAAATGCAATGCAAACTTTAATAACTTAATGAACTACATAATCACATTTCCAGACAGCGTTCTCTATTCAGATCTCATGAGTGCTGGTCACCGACATCATCTGCTGCTCAACCAAAACTAACTAAATAAGTAGGTCATCAATTAAAAGGACAAAACAACACACTAGTAAAGACATTCAGAGCGACTTACAGTGAATCTCAGCTGAGTTTCCACGTGTAAACAGCTACTGAGCAGAGCAGAGCTGATGTTCAGACAGACGTATGTGAAGGACAATGAAGCACTGCTGTGTGTGTGTGTGTGTGTGTTCATGCGAGCATCATCATTTGTTACTGCATGCAGGGAACCCCTCGAACAGACATGCTGTCGGCCTGGACACGCCTCCATCTCTCACAACAAAGGACTGCTGACGGTCATGTGTGACTTCACTAGAGAACATTAGCATTAACAGAGCAGCTAAAACCAGCACAGAACTCTGTGAATGAACCACTGATTCACACGAGCAACACTCACAAATGATTTCTAGAGTTTGGCATTGTTGCATGTGTAAGATGATGCTTTCATAAACATACTTTAATACACAGTAGGCTAATATGAATGAAACTACACTGTACGAAAATGAATTAGTTTGTGCTGAACTGTATAAAGACATTATACTTTTGCAAATAATTGCAATGCTTTCTGTGCAATTATAAATATATATTAAGCTATATTTACATATTTGAATATATATCTATTTTAAAATATTTTTATAATATATTTTATGTTTTCTGTGCAATTATTTACATATTTTAACATTACATTTACATACATATGAATATATACATATATGTATTTATTTTTATATAATATTTTAAAAGTATAATACATTATGCTTTGTGTGCAATTGTTTGCATATTTTAAAGTTACATTTACATATGAATTATATTTATTACATTTTCATATTATAAATGAATATGAATATATATGAATATACATATTATCCACAAATTGGTTAAATATATATATATATGTATGCTTTGTGTGCAGCTGTTTACATATTTTGACGTTACATTTGCATATAATTTACATTTATTACATTTTAATATATTTGAATTTCTAATACATATTACATTTACATTGTTCTGAAAGAATCTGCGTATTCATTAATGTGATTCATGTGTTTATTATATATATATATATATATATATATATGTATGTGTGTATATAA
>NW_015646355.1:210969-223655 GCF_001515625.1 Sinocyclocheilus rhinocerous | reverse complement strand
ATATATTTTATTATATTGTATTTTTGTGTTTACTATAACTATATTTATGCATTCTGTATGCTATTACTGTAAATAATTAAAAATAAAACAGAATATATATATATATATATATAGCTTTATGATATTAAAATAATTAATTTTATTTTCTAAGTCTATTTGATGTACATTAACTAGTATATTCATAGTATGTTCATAATGATGTGATATTTATCGAGGCCTTTCAGTCAGTTGCTGAATAAACTGAGAACACATAATTCCATTATTATGCAGAGTTTAATGGTCGCTGCTGGATTTCTAGCCTGAAGTCTTTAGTGTGATGTCTGAGGAGTTTCAGAGGCTGATCTCATGCAGATTTCAGACCTCCTCAATGACATTATTACAAACATCACCGCTAATGCCGAACATGCCATAATTATAGCAATATTTCTCCAAACAGAAACGCTATACCTCTCGTTCGGTGTGAATGAAGTGCAGAAATGTTTGAGGAAAACCACAGAAAGAGGATCAGAAAAACATGCTCTTGTTTTGGGTTGCATGCGTATCGATTCTAGAAAAAATCTGAAATGTTGATCTGTATGTAACAGCACACTTTACACACCACTTCTGCACTGTTAATACGAGGCTGGAGTCTCACCTGCTTCCCCATGATGAAGATGATGAAGAGGATGAAGATGAAGCCGTCGTTCCTGATGATCATCTGAGAGAAGTGCAGTGAATCTGTGGAGTTATTATGATCTGGGTGTGTTTGCAGGCAGGTTCACACAGGAGCGCCGTCACTTAACCCTTACAGAACAACACTACACACTTCAGGCAGTATTCACACACACACACACACACACACACCCTCATACTCATTTAAATCTGCAGGCCGCTGGAATATTTCTGTGCACAAAAGGAGAATTTTACAGCTGTGATCAAGTGATCATGACTCTAAAACACTAAACTAAAACTAAAACGAAATAAATAAATGTACATATATATATATATATATATATATATGTATGTGTGTATATAATATACACACACACAAATTTTTTTTTAAATATATTTTTTATTTTTGAGTTAAATGATACTCTCTCGCTCTCTCTCTCTATATATATATAAATTAATTGCAATGCTTTCTGTGATTTGCAAGTGTTCTGAAAGAGTCTGAAAGTGTAAATGAATGTGAATTCTTCATGCGCTCTGTTTCTCTGTGGCTCTTGGCTGTTGTATAATTAGCAGGGGCTCGTTAGGCTGTGAGGAGCTCTGAGAGCGCTGACCCGAACAAAACTCTTTCTTCTGCTCTTACAATAAAGAACAACCCACCGCCCATCTCCCACCATGACTATAAGTTTGTAACACTCAGTCTGTTATTGTGGAGTGAACTGTTTCAGAATGAACTGTGATTGGTCGCTTTACACGTCACTCAGATGCAGCTCCTCCTGTGATTGGACAGGATGTGAATCCGCATGGGATCGACAGACGAGCACATTTACACTGAGAGGGAGCTCACAAGCACCCTTCAGAAGCGTCCCACACGTCACACTACATCACCATTAGAGACGAGCACAAGTGCGCCTCAATCTGACCTCCATTCAAATATTCATGTTACAAACAGAACTAGACTTTCACATTTCTGAAGAGAACGTGAGCGGCGCTTTCCTCTGCGGATTTGGCCTGACAACTTTCCCAGTTCTGAAAAGCACTGGTTATATGAAACTCAAAATATATATATTTTATATTTTTTAAATAAAGTATTTATTTTTATAAATTATTTTTATTATGCATATTGTTTAATTTAAATAAATAAAAATGTTACATACAGTATATGTAAAGTTAACTGTACAAATGTATAATGTAAATAGTTTATATGAAATGAATATTTAAACATTGCATTATTATATAAATAAATTAATTTTAGTTTTATGTACATTTTATTTTTTGAGTTTACTGTAACTATATAAACTCAAAAAAGAAATATATTATTTTTTTTTACATATAAATTATGATTTTACATTGCATATGAATGAGCGTAAGGTTTTTTTTCAAAGAAGTGTCCTCTGCTTACCAAGGTTAAAACTACAGTAAAAAAAATAAATAAACGTAATATTGTGAATTAATATTACAATTTAAAAATAATTATTAAAATGGAAATATTATTACAATTTAAAATGTAATATTAGAATGATTTCTGAAGGATCATGTGACACTGAAGATGCAGAAAATTCACAGAAATAAATTACATTTTACAATATATATTAATAGAAAACAGTTATATTAAATTGCAATAATATTTCACAATTACAGATTTTACTGTATTTTTAAACAAATAAAAGCAGTGGTGAGCAGAAGAGGCTTATTTCTGAAACATCAACAAACCTAATTATTCCAACATTTTGACTGTAGAGTATAACATTCAAGAAGCAAGAAGTCTTTTTTGCACTATCGTCTAATTTAGACTGGATGTAATGTAAGTTAGGAATGAAGTCACACTGTTTGTGCTGTTGTGTTTGTTCAGGATCTTAATGGCCAGAGCCAATGGTTTGCACACACTTGCTGCTCTGAATTCTCCAGCATGTTCAGAAGAATCTCTGTAAAGTCCTGCTGCAGAACATTTGGTGGTTTGGGTTCAATGCGAGCGGAAACGGAGCTATAAACTGCAGCCGGAGCCGCCGAGACAGTCGCAGGAATTTCCCTGCTTCTCAAAGACTGTAAAGAAACTTTCCTGCTTTTTATCATCGCTCCCAGACACCCTGCAGACGGCCAAGATCATGACTTCTGTGGCTGTCCAAGACTGGGTTATTATAGTTAATGAAAACTAAAATCATTAAACATTCATTTTAATTTAGATAAGCACTAAAATAACTAAAACTGAAATAAAAATAAATAAAGAAATACAGACAAAATAAAAAGAAAATTCCTAAAACTTAAAAAAAAAAAAAAAGAATTCCTAAAACTGTAATATTAAAATAAAAATGTAAAATATAAAAAAAATAAAATATATAATCAAAAATATTTGTTGTTGCTTTTTAAGGCCGGGTTATTATTGTATAACTAAAATTATAAAAATGTTGTTACTTGAAACAAAATTAAATTAACTTAACTTAAAAAAAAAAAACGTGTTTTTACTTTTTTTTATTTCAGTTGCCAAGGCCGAATTTCTAATTTTCATTTAGTTTAACTAATTTTTATATACTAAAATAACTAAAAATGGACAAAAAAAAAAAAAAAGAATAAAAACTTTCAACAAATTAACTAAAACATTAATTAAAATGGAAATTACAAATATAAAAATACAATTCTAAATGTTAAACATTTTTGTGGCTGTTCAAGGCAGGGTTATTATAGTAACTAAAACCATAAAAACACTTTTGTTACTTAAAATAAATGTTACCTGAATTAAAAAAAATATATAATAATAAATAAACTTTATTTCAGCTAGTTGCCAAGAAAACATTTTACATTTTCATTTAGTTTAACTTGATGTACTAAAATAACTGAAACGTAAATTAAAAAAAGAATAAAAACTATATAGAAAAAATTACTAAAACTTTAATAAAAATAAAAATATGAAAATACAATTTAATTCAAAATCTTAAACATTTTTGTAGCTGTTCGACATGATAATTATAAAACAAAAAAACTATAATCATAGAAAAAAGGGTTGTTACTTAAAAGAAAACAACTGAAAAAAAAATGTGTGTGCATATATATATATATATATATATATATATAATGTTTTATCAAAACAACATTTCTCACTTTCCTTTAGTTTAACATTATGAACTAAAGCAACTAAAACCAAAATAAAAAAGAATAAATGCTATAGTATATAGACAAAAACTAATAAAATTGACAAAACACAAAATTACTAAACGTTTAACAAAAATTAAAATGAAAACGGAAATATAGAAATAAATGAATAATGATACTAAAATAACACTTGTTTAAAGTGTAATTTACAATAAAACACAGTGCAGGAAGAAATCGTTTCATCATTCCTGAAAGAAATCAAAGCAAAACATCCAGAAGCAGAGTTTGGGTGAAATCAAAGATCCTCTTGATGCTGTGATTATTTCCATTCAGCCTGCAGTCGCTGGGAAGGGCGTGAGTGTGTGTTTAAGTGTGTGTGTGTTTATGCTGCGGTGGGTTGCTATGATTCTCTGCAGAGTTTGGTTGCTCTGTGTTTGAATGATCCATATAAATGTGTTTTTCATAGCTGTAAAACAGACATGCATGAACTTGACGACGAGTTTACAGAAATGTTTTAATGCCAGTGGAGGGAAAATATGTGAGTGCTTTAGATCCGTGACTCTAAACCGGACGCTCACAGATCACAGACAGCAGGAGAAATAATGTTACATGCAAATAATACCATGCAACTAAAAACATTACAATCATTAAGATACAAAAGAGTACGAAAACATTTCCTGTGTTCAATCAAACAAAACAAAAAAATAATAATAATAAATAAATAAAAAGATTTTTGTTACTGAAAATATTTTTAGAGACTTTTTTATTTAATTTAACATTTCTCATTTTCATTTAATTTAACTTAATTTAATTTAATTTAACTTGATATGCAAAAATAACTAAAACTAAAAATGATTTAAAACCGTGTATACAAAATTGACAAAAACACACAACAAAAGGACTAAAACTTTATCTAAATTAAAATGAAAATGAAAATATAAAAAAATAAAATATAACAAAAAATATTCAAAATTTTTGTGGCTGTTCAAGGCAGGGTTATTATAGTAAAACTAAAACTAAAACCATAAAAATGTTGTTATATAAAATAAAATATAATAACATTAACTAAAATAAAATAAAATATGAAAAAACATTTTATTACAGCTAGTTGATAAGGAAATATTTTTTATTTAGCAAATGAATAAAAACAGTCAAAAACGAATGAAATTCACAAAAACACACAACATTAAAAACAATTTTGTTACCTGAAAATAAAATAAAATAAAGTAAAATACATTCAAATAAAATGCATTCAAATAAAATTTAAGGTGAATTTCAGCTGCAAAGGCAACATTGCTCATTTTCATTTATTTTAACTTGATGCACCAAAAAAAACTAAAATAAAAATAAAAACTATTACAAATTATTAAATTAATTATTACAAAAACTTATAAAAATGTCAAAAACAAGAGACAATAACTAAAACTTAAAATTAAAATGAAGACAGCAAATATAAAAATACAATCTAATTTAAAATATTTTAAAAAACTATAATAGTGTCTCAATGATATTAAAGCACTGAATCAAACTCATAAGCACACACACACACACTCTCTCTCTCTCTCTCTCACACACACACACACGCACACACACACACACTTCTCAGGCCTGGATAAAGCCTGTGATTGTTTCTGAGGTTCAGATGGATGAATTCTCCTGTGACGATGTGAGGAAACGAATGTTTGATCAACTACAGCTTCACTCTGTTCCTCTCTTCTGATTTAATGACCTGTTCAGAGCTGAATTCAGATCTCTGAGACTCCACAACTCAATATACAGTGAATGCTTTACTGCTGACAATACATATAAAGACAGTCAAAAAGATGAACAGTCCTGTTCAACAGCATTTCAATTCATTCTGAATGATCATTAATTAAACTTCTGTCTCTTCTGCTCACCAAGGCTGCATTTATGCTGTAAAATTGTGAAATATTTTTACTATTTAAAATATCTTTAGAAAACTATGTTTTCTGTGTGAATATACGTTAAAATGTAATTTATTGCTGTGATCAAAGCTGATTTTGATTCAGATTTTTTAATGTTCATCCAATCTCATTTTGTAAGTGACTTTTCATTCTGTTTTAAAGATGGTTTCTTTGGATTGTTGGACTACTCAAAAGAGAATATAAAATATAACTTAATTTGTGTTTCCTGCTAGCTGAATTTCATATACATAAACAAAAATCTGGCTCTAAATCTCTCTTTTCTTTATTCAGAGTTGATCTAGACGAGTATATGAAAACTATTCAAAGTTCTGTTAATCCTAAAGCAGTGCAAAACTGCATCTCTATATTAATCCTGTGGGTTCTCTTAAGGTGTAAATTTATCACTTTTTTCTTTATTTACCTGGCAACACATCCCTTATGAAAATTAACCATGAATTTACTACAAAAAAGGTTACTAAAAAACAAAAACAAAAACATGGTTACTATACGTAAACCATGGTAACCACAAATGAACTATGGGTTTGCTACATTTACTATAGTTTAACCATAGTATTTGTAGTAAAACTGTGGTTATACCAAAAAAAACAAAAAAAATAACATGGTTACTACACTTACTATAATAAAACCATGGCTAATTTTCTTAAGGGATTTGTATTTGTGTATACTTTCTTTTTTCTTTGTTTTGTTTTGACATTTTGTCATGTTTTTGAAAGTCGGTGCATGAAATAAAGCTGCTTTTAATTTTCACTGATGATTGCAGTGTTAATAATTTTAACTATAGGCCTATAAATCATTGTATAAATTAATAGACTTGTTTTAAAATACCTTTTTAAAAACATTTTCAATGAGGAGTAAGCTAATAGCCTAATCTTTTATTATCCTCACACTCACTCAGTGAGTCAGATATGCGGTGATGTGTTATGAAATTATTGTGGGGCAAATTATTGTAATTTAATAATAAAAGTAACCTAATTATAATAGACCTAATAAGAAGAAGAATGTAACATAACTACATTAATTGGAAAGGCCAAATCCTCTTAATATTGCAAATATTTGATGCTTTTGACAATATCTCTGACTATACACTCTTAAAAATAAAGGTGCTTCACGATGCCATAGAAGAACCTTTTTGTCTAAATGGTTCTATAAAGAACCTTTAACATCTGAAGAACCTTTCTGTTTCATAAAAGGTTCTTTGTGGCGAAATAAGGTTCTTCAGATTATAAAAAGGTAAGAAAGAGATGGTTCTTTAAAGAACCTTCGACTGAATGGTTCCTTGTGGAACCAAAAATGGTTCTTCTATGGCATCTCTGTGAAGAACCTTTTAAGCACCTTTATTTTTAAGAGTGTAGTCGACACATGATACGATGCAACCCAGCGATCGAGGTTATCTGATTGTATTAGTCTATATCTAGTCAATGTAAAAAGAGCAAATGAGAGAAGCAGATGAACACAAAACAGCAGAACAACATAAAGTTAAAGAGGGTAAACTTTATCATTCAGCTGAACTGTGCTCGTATGTTTGAAACACTTGGGCTCTCATATGTTCTTACTCCGCTCATGTATTAAATGTGCTTCCTTGAAAGTGCACAGTTTTCCAGTGTATATCTTTAACTTCTTCGATAATATCAATTTTATGACCTATTTCAGATATGTTCGAAATTACAACAACAGTGGTTACATACACATATTTAATTGTTTGATCAAAATTATTGCTAAGGAGAGATCAGTACATCCTTTATTAGACCGCTTTGTCGAGTTAAATGCATTCTTACGGAGGTGTCGAAATGCTGAATCAATTCATTCACTTCCAACAGCGCTTAGTGGGAGCAGCGTCATAGAGGGCAGAGCGTCACGTTATTTAAAGGGGACGTTAACGCGTTAACGAGTAGCAAATGATTAAGTAGCTGCATTGGTTACTTTTATGCCACTGATAAAGCTTTTATATGTAGTTTGGGGTAACAAAGGGTTTGACTGAAATAATAATGCAATAACTGACACTTTAAATCAATGTTTCAAGAAACAACAACAAAAAAATTGAACAAAAAAACAGATAAAGACAAAAAAGTAGCCATTGATAATATCTAAACAATATGTAGTAGTATAGTATATAGTATCCAAATCAAAATTTAATAAAATTAATTTATGTGTGATTTATGTGTAAAATATTTCGCCTAGGGCGTCAAATTGGCTAGAAACGGCCCTGCTCATAAGGATGAACATCTTTTCTAAACCCAGAATCACAAGAGCCGAATGAAAACGCTTGAATCAAACACATGGAAATAAGAGTTTTTAAACGAGCGTCTGCAGTCAAACATCTGGAGATGTGATTGGGATTCACTCGAGCATGCACGTTCTTCTTGACTGCGTTCCCTGAGAGAAACCGAAAGTAAACGGCAAAATAAAGTGTAGTACCTTAAATGTCCTGTAGGAGGCGGAAAAGAAACACCGCTAGACATAAGAAACAGCACACTGGATGTCCCTATAATGTCCCTACAAAATTCTACACCTTTGCATTGGATTACTGTATTAAAAGCAGTGTTTTATGTGTAGTAGAGTATTATGAGAGAGAGATAGACTGAGCGAGTGTGATTACCTGCATCTGACACAGCATTCATTCTTCAGCTCAATCTCATATTCACAATAAAACATTAGTTTGAATGTCCGCTGAGGAAAGCGATATCTTTGTCGTACTATGTAAAACTACAAACAAGAAAAAATATGTATGAACATTATGTACACATTTACATACACATCCAGCTTAACATTACAGTTCGATTTTGTACATAGTTCCTTTTTTAACGTTATTTAAAGTAATGTACATGTCAAGAAATCATATTCAAATGAGATTATGTACAAACAGAAGAGAAATTAGCAGTACGCTAAAACAAAGTATGGTACCAATAACGCGAATCATGTCTGTTTATAACAAAATATAAGAATAATCCCGATCTACACTTTACTTTAATCTACACAACACTTAAAAGCACTATTTAGTATAAAATGTAGCACTTACAGACATATATTTCCAAGATTTAAACGATGGAATCAATAACCCATAGGAACTGCATGCACGTTCTTCTTGACTGCGTTCCCTGAGAGAAACCGAAAGTAAACGGCAAAATAAAGTGTAGTACCTTAAATGTCCTGTAGGAGGCGGAAAAGAAACACCGCTAGACATAAGAAACAGCACACTGGATGTCCCTATAATGTCCCTACAAAATTCTACACCTTTGCATTGGATTACTGTATTAAAAGCAGTGTTTTATGTGTAGTAGAGTATTATGAGAGAGAGATAGACTGAGCGAGTGTCACTCCCTGCATCTGACACAGCATTCATTCTTCAGCTCAATCTCATATTCACAATAAAACATTAGTTTGAATGTCCGCTGAGGAAAGCGATATCTTTGTCGTACTATCATTTCATCTGTTAATTTCTGATGACAGCGCTGCTCAGTGCATTTGTTGACTGCATCTTATAAGGTGTTTATAAAAAGTAAAAAATAACTTCCTTGTTTACAACCCTGTTTCAGTCTCTTTCAATATAAAAGTCTTTACTACTACTGCGCTATATTTATTAACAAACTGCATATTTGAAGTCTAAACATGTGCATTCTCGCCTAAAAAACTCTTAAAACTACATTCCGTGACACAAAAACAGTATTATTTATGAAATTATAATGGATTTGGGCGTCCGCCATGACACCTGCTGTGAGAAATACTGCAAGCGGAGTGATACAAACAGTGAAACGGTTCACTAGAATATTGCACCGCTGGAAAAGGCTCGCAGCCAATCAGACTCGAGGACCAGAAAGAACTGTTGTACGAATATAAATATAACGTTTATTATTATTATTATTATTTAAAAAATCATACTGAACCAAATATTAATTATAAATTCAAAAATATTATTATTATTATTACTAAAAATTCTTACTGACCCCAGATGTAATTATTTATATATTTTGTAACATTATAACTGCATGGCAAGTCCCTGGCAACCACTCTTTTTCACTGTCACCATTTTTCAGCTCCATCCCTCTCCATCATTCTGGTAATGCCCAATTTTAGTGATCCAGTCAGTTGCTTATGGATGAAATCAGTCTTTTTCTCACTGAATATTGTTGTTTTTTTGCACTCTGAAAAGCTTTGAGTGACAGGCCAGCGTCTGATGATCATGCAGCAGAAGACAGAATCTGTCATAAATCAGTGCGGATGCTCCTCCGTCGGTTGAGCCGTATATCACGGTTAACTGTTAGTCAGAGCGACGCACAGCTGTGCTGCAGATTGGCTCATAAAGCTGAAGCACATGTTACGAGACGAGGGGAATCCCACTTGTTTCAGCTTGTTTCATCAGGAAAGCACTTCAGGACAGTCTTATTCTGTGCAGAAAACTTCATCCAGACATGAAAATTCAGTCACCATTTATTCGTGATCATGTCTTTTATTGTGTCTGTTGAGCATAAAAAGACATTTGGAAGAATGTTCAAGCTGCTGTTTTCCATGCAGTGAAAGTGGAGGGTGATTCTAAAAAAACAATAAAAATGTAATGAAATATGACTCCACATAACTCCATAGATTTACATTCTCCCTCTCTCTTACTATTTTTAGTAATTTACTATATGTATTTAGTAAATTTACAACATCACTTATGTCAGAATATAATTTTAAATGTATTAAATTCTAAATTTAATAATATACAGTGGTGGGCAAAATGATTAGAACACTAGTATTTTCAGCAGCTAAAAAATGGTTTGAAGTCAGTTATTTCTATCTTTTGCTGTAGTGTGTCAGTAGGAAATATCAGTTTACATTTCCAAACATTCATTTTGTGACTAATTGTAATAATCCAGTGAGATTTTTGTGCTGCACATAAGGGGGTCTGAATACTTTCCGTACCCACTGTATATAATTTAAATGTAGAATTTAATAAATTTAGAAATGGGGGTCAGTAAGATTTTATTTGCATTAATTATAATAATTATAATATATCTTATTTATAGGTATACATTTATAATTATATTTGGAGTCAGTAAGATTGCTTTTATAAATAATAATAATAATAATAATAAAAATATCTTATTTATAGTTATACACTTATAATTATATTTGGGGTCAGTAAGATTTTTTGGAAGGTGGAGGGTGATTCTAAAAAACAATAAAAATGTAATGAAATATAAAAGTCCATATGAGTCCATATGACATATTTATTTACTATAATGTTTTTTGTTTAACTATTTTACTAATTCACTACATTTATATAGTATATTCACAATATGATTTTAATTGTCTATACATATTTTGTTATATATTTGGGGTCAGTAAGATTTTTTAAAATAAAAAAAGATTTTTTAAAATAATAATACGAATAAATATAAGAAAAGGTGATTTATAATAGAGATTTTTTTTTTTTTAATCTTAAAAGTAAATGTAGTTACATATCCTCCATAACATTTTTTTTTTTCTGTTTTGACCTTGTGTCCTTGTGTAAATTTAAGATTTATTATTATTATTATTAATAATAATAATAATAATAATATATTATTTATCATATATTAATAATAATTATTAAAAATATTAATATGTATAAATGAATAATTATATTTGGGTTAGGGAGATAAAAAAAAATAAAAATGCTTTTATTCAGCAATGACACATTAAATTGATCCAAAGTGACAGTAAATAAATTTATAATGTTTCAAAAGATTTCTATCTCAAATATATGCTGTTCTTTTCAACTTTCTATTCATCGAAGAATCCTGAAAAATATTAAATACATAATAAATTACATTTTAACACATTCACATAGAAAGCTTTTTTGTATGGTCAGCAGAAGCTCACAGATCTCTCTGATCTGCTTTGGTGTTTCACAGAAGAATGAAAGTCCTTCAGTGGTTTGGGTCGTCATGAGAGACGGTTCATGATTTCTGGGTGAATTTTCCTTGAAATCATAATAACAGACCTGACGAGACATGAATCAAAGTTCCCACATCTTCACCAGTGAATTTCCATGATTTTTCAAGACCTTTCCTTGACTTCTCAAGGCCTGCAAACCACAGTTTTAAACATCCCTGCCATTTCCAGGTTTTCCATGACTGTGGGAACCGACATGATCCTGGAGTCCGGATTTCTCAGACCACAATATGGTTTGTACACTCAAACATTTCATTTGCATGTTTTAAATCACTCAACACATCTAAACTACAGTTTTCTTGTTATAATGTGATGCTTTACTGTAGTGTTTTAAATGCTGAATGTGTTTGTGAATGTTAGTGATTGAACTGAACTCTTGTGTCTCCCTCTAGTGGATCATCTAGTAACTACTCAAACAGCTTTACTGCTAAATATACTGTATGTACACTGCAAAAATAATTTTCTTACTTAGTTGTTTTTTTTTTTGTAACTTTTTGCTTAAAACATAAACAAATATCTGCTAATAGGGACAGAAAAAAAATCATATTCATGGATATATATTTTTTTCTTGTTTTAATCAAAAACTAATTACATTTTGATACATGTTTCAGATTTCAGTTTTTCAGGTTTTTGTTTTGTTTCTCAAGGAAATGTATCTTGATTAAAAAAATATTTAGATATTTGTACTGGAAAACAAGACAAAAAGGTTTTTCTAAATAAAAAAATATTTATTTATTTATTTATGCAGTTTAGGATCAACTCCAATATGAAAATAAAATTGAAAATGTAATCAATGAAAAACAAAGTAAACAAAAATGAACTTACCTTATAGAATATAATAAATGTCTGTAATCAATCATCTGTAGCCATACTTCATAAAGACCTGTAAAATACAAGAAACAGTGTAAATGTGTGAATCAAGGGTGCACCATGAAATATTATAAATAAATAAACCAAATAATCTCTTACCAAAACTGCTGAGTAGGGAGAATTTTCAAGCTACTGTTTTTCATGCATTAAAAGGGGGTGATTCCAAAAATAAATAAAATTAAATAAATAAATAAAATGATTATAAATGTTTCCATCCATAAA
>NW_015646355.1:206251-209556 GCF_001515625.1 Sinocyclocheilus rhinocerous | reverse complement strand
AGGTTTTTCTAAATAAAAAAATATTTATTTATTTATTTATGCAGTTTAGGATCAACTCCAATATGAAAATAAAATTGAAAATGTAATCAATGAAAAACAAAGTAAACAAAAATGAACTTACCTTATAGAATATAATAAATGTCTGTAATCAATCATCTGTAGCCATACTTCATAAAGACCTGTAAAATACAAGAAACAGTGTAAATGTGTGAATCAAGGGTGCACCATGAAATATTATAAATAAATAAACCAAATAATCTCTTACCAAAACTGCTGAGTAGGGAGAATTTTCAAGCTACTGTTTTTCATGCATTAAAAGGGGGTGATTCCAAAAATAAATAAAATTAAATTAATAAATAAAATGATTATAAATGTTTCCATCCATAAATATTTTTTTTGAATTATTATTATTTCATGCATTAAAAGGGGGTGATTCCAAAAATAAATAAAATTAAATAAATAAATAAAATGATTATAAATGTTTCCATCCATAAAATTTTTTTTGAATTATTATTATTATTAATAATAATAATATAATTTTATTCATTTTAATTAATTAATACATATAATTTTTAATAATTGACTATATTTATATAGTACTTTTACAATATCATTGTAAAGTCAAAATACAGTATAATTATAAATGTCTAGATTTATAAATAATATGTTATGTGTGTGACTTGAACAGGTCACTCCATCAACATACCGAAATGTGGCAAAAGCAAAAGTCCCAGAACACAGCAAAGATCTGCCAAAAGCCTCGCTGTCCACTGCACTTCATCAGTTCACTCGACTGTTTGTCACTTCCTGTTTGGAGGGAATGTGAATGTGGTTTCATGCTGCTCCTGGGAAACCAAAACAATGGACTAAATACAAAACCTAAGGAAACCTACACACAATATTTACAGTAAACATCAATCTATTTGTAGTACATATAAAGTACAATGACTCCATTCTGAATGGAAATTACTGCTGAAGTCTGCAGGGTTATTATAAATAAAACAAAAACCATCAAAACATAAAAACATTTCCTTTACTTGAAATAAAATTCACTGAAATTAAATAAAAGTTTAACTCGTTTAACTTGTACTAACTTGTTTAAAAGTTTAACTTGTACTAAAATAACTAAAACTAAAACTGTATTAAAAATGAATAAAAATAAAAGTTTTTTTTTAAAAAGCAAAAACGACACAAAATAAGTAAAAAATAAAATGAAAAACAACTAAAATGAAAACAGAAAATACAAAAAATAAAAACATTCTAAATGTTAACAAAAACTGTAATTGTACCTCAATGACAGTAAAATAATGCTGTAATGTGGAATACAAATAAATCTTCATGTTGCACAGATGGACTTTGAGAGACATTCATTTTATTGTGTTTGTGAACACAGATGCTTTTGACTACAGCCAAACAAAAAAAACAAACACACAAAAACATAAAGCACAACCCAAAAACACAATCTAAAACTCTTGGAAGAGTTTCATCGAATTCTATTGTGTATGAACTGCATGATGAAAATGCATGATGAAAATGTCTTTCTCCTATTTGGATAAAAGTAATTGATTATCAAAATATATATTTGTTTTATAAAATGATCAACATTATAACGCTCTTGGCTGTACAAATACCACAAATATCAAACAGAACACTGACAGAGAAATAATGAAGTACTACAACTCACTTATAAATGTATAAACTCATATACAGGACGTGATTGCTTTGTTCTTCATGTGGTTGTGATTTAAAGGAATAGTTCACCTGAAAGTGATTTTTAGCTGAAAAAAAGCTCACCCTCAGGCCATCCAAGATTAGGATGAGTTTGAGTCCATAATCCATAATAACGCTTCCTCCAGTGAAAAAGTGCATCTCTGTTGTCTCTCACATCAAAATCTAGACACATATTTGTTTAGAGCTGTTTAAACAGTGCTTGATCTGTGCAGATTTCTCTCCTGATTCACACCAGAACACTTTTTCACTGGAAGAAGCGTATTATTGATTATGGTTATGGTTTGAAGTTAAAAGCATCTTAATGCTGGATTTGTTTCAGCTTTTGTCTTCTCCAGATGTTAACTGATGGACTGGAGTGCTGTGGAATACTTGTGGATTATTGTGATGTTTTTATCAGCTGTTTGGACTCTCATTCTGACGGCACCCATTCACATCCATTGGTGATGCAATGCTACATTTCTCCAAATCTGATGAAGAAACAAACTCATCCTGATCTTGCATGGCCTGAGGGTGAGGAAATTCACAGCAACATCAGTCAAAAAATAAAGTGGTTTTAGAGGCAGAGCAAAATATGACATTAAAAAAATATATAAAGATAAACATGTTTCTTCAGAATAATGTGCACTACTGAATCACAGGTAATCGAACCAGAAACACAAATTAAAAGTCATTTTGACTTTAATATCTGAATATGGTGAAGATTTTGATTTTGATTTTACGCAGATAAAGCAATACTGAGGCAACAAACTAACTCTGAAATAAATCATTCTGTGGTGATTAAACACATTAAACACAGTGGTAACATACTAGTGGCTAATTTAATAAATAACATTAATAAATAAATACACTGGATTTCGTAAATATGACATTCTGTATATTTGCAGCACTGTAATTAATCTGAAATGCTCGTTACCTTATGAAGTGATGATAAAGTGACGACAGGAAGTCAAATATTTCCTAAAACATAATCAGTGATAAGAAGGATAAAGCTGGAAATATGAGGCATTATTAACAGATAAAGCTAAATACATCTTTAAATCTCCAAAGCACAAATGTTTGCGGTGTTTAAAATCACTCAAAAAGACTCAAAACACGAGTCTTTGGAAATTACCAAACTATTGAATGGAACTGAACTGTATACTACAGTATATAAATTCAATTGAGCTTCAACTGAGGCTGAAGTGAATTCAGAATTTAAGGCTTATTATCAGTTCATAATCTGTCATTTGAACTGAACTGGCCACAACACACGGAATGCAGAATTACAATTTGATTTCCAATCTACAGAATTAGAATTAAAATTATATTCAAATAAATTCATGTAACTGCTAAAAGAGTAGTTAGTGCATTAAATTTTTCGGTATAATTATCAATGACCATGTTCATACACCCAACACATGGTTTTAGAAAGAAGTCTCTTCTGCTCACCAAGGCTGCATTTATTTGATCAAAAATACAGTAAAAATTTGAAATATTATTACAATTTATAATAGCTGTTTTCTGTGTGAATAACTGTTAAAATGTAATTTATTTCTGTGATGCGCAGCTGTATTTTCAGCATCATTACTGCAGTC
>NW_015646355.1:205586-205834 GCF_001515625.1 Sinocyclocheilus rhinocerous | reverse complement strand
TGTTAAACTGTAATTTATTTCTGTGATGCGCAGCTGAATTTTCAGCATCATTACTCCAGTCTTCAGTGTCACATGATCTTCAGAAATCATTCTAATATGCTGATTTGCTGCTCAAGAAACATTTCTGATTATTATTAATTCTGAAAAGATTTGATATTTTTGTAGAAACTGTGATACATTTTATTTTTCAGGACTGACAGATGAATTGAATGTTCAAAAGAGCAGCATTTATTTGAAATAAAAATCTT
>NW_015646355.1:200444-205457 GCF_001515625.1 Sinocyclocheilus rhinocerous | reverse complement strand
TTTGAAATAGAAATCTTTTGTAACATTATACATGTCTTTACTGTCAATTTTGAGCAATTTAATGCATCCTAGATAAATACAATTATTAATTTCTGTAAAAAAAAAAAATCATAATGACCCCAAACTTAAATGTAAAACATTAAAATATTCATCCAAAATTTTAATATCAATAATTATTTTTATACAATTATCTGTAAACAATGCGCTAACATTTTGTGGTGCTTCCTCTCATTCCAATTCAAATTCTAATTCAACATTCTGTGTGTACATTTCTGATTATTATTAATTCTGAAAAGATTTGATATTTTTGTAGAAACTGTGATACATTTTATTTTTCAGGACTGACAGATGAATTGAATGTTCAAAAGAGCAGCATTTATTTGAGATATAAATCTTTTGTAGCATTATGTCTTTACTGTCAATTTTGACCAATTTAATGCATCATAGATAAATACAATTATTAATTTTTGTAAAAAAAAAAAAAAATCATTATGACCCCAAACTTAAATGTAAAACATTAAAATATTCATCCACAATTTTAATATCAATAATTATTTGTATAAAATTATCTGTAAACAATGCACTAACATTTTGCGGTGCTTCCTCTCATTCCAATTCAAATTCTAATCCAACATTCTGTGTGTTGCGTCCAATTCAATTCAAATTGACTTTCAAATTAAAAGGTTCTTAAAGGGACAGTTCACCCAAAAAATTATAATTCTGTCATCCTTCACTCATTCCAAACCCGTATGCCTTTTTCTTCTTCTGTGGAACATAAAAGAAAATATCTTGAGAAATGCCTCATTCAATGAAAGCCAATGGGGTCCTTCAAATATCTTCTTTTGATGACAGTAAGTTCATTTTTGGGTGAACTGTCCCTTTAAGCTGCGTGTTTCACACCATAGTCTCCGGAAGTGTGTCTATGCTGTCTGATGACAGGAGTTGCCATATTTGCCACTTCTCTGTGGGCCAGTCTGGATGCTGCTCCGGTCCGAAGCTCTTCGATGGCACGTGTGACGCCGCACCCTGACAGGAAGTGACACGCGGCTGCATGGACACGGCAGGAAGTATGTCGTCTGGTTTGGCAGGAGATGCCATCGCCTCCTCTGATTGGTGAAATGCAGTTCGGCTCAATGCAATAGGATGCATTTGATGGCGCGGGGAGCTCAGAGGACTGCCGCCTGCACTTGTGACCTGCAGGCGCGCTCTACATTCAGCGGTGACGTTCGTATAGGACGTTTGCATCTCATGCACAGGTTTCATGTCGTTATCGTCATCGTAGAAAACATCAGAGGAGGCGCGTTTATACAGGTGTCCATCCGAACCTGAAGGACAGAAACACATTTCCTTATTTTTAACCCTCATAATGCATTCAGGACATTTTGACCTGGAAGAGATGTATAAAAATGTCTAAAAAATGTTTTTAGTAAAGGAATGAAACATTGCAAACGCTTTTAGACTCTCAAAATACACGCCATTTATTTTTTTCAGATTTTTTTTCAATTATTTTTCAAGAGCTATAACATGTCTTGTGTTTAGGGATGCATCGAACTGATACTCAGTATCGGTATTGGCTCCGATACTGGCATTTTCTGATATATTTACTTTTTTTCATGAATGTATTTTACAACAATACAAAGAGCAATGTGTAACATTTTACCAGATTTAGTCCTTTACTTATTAACTTTTATTTGTTCCCCACTAAATAATGTTGTTTCACTAAATGTTTAGATTTTATAAAATCATTGTGCACCCACGATTTTTCTAGAGTATCTTTTGCTGCTGAATTATCCACTAACCTAGTTTATGATAGTATTTTTGTCATAGATTATGATTATATATTGTTTCATTTGTTATTTTTCATTAAAATGAACTTGACTATATTTAGCAGAATGTGTTTAACACACAAAAGAGTGATGATCAGGTCAACACACAGAAGTATAGAAATTCTACATTGATAAAAAAAAAAAACTGTGCTGGTATCGGATCGGAATTGGCAGATACTTAGAATTTTCGGTATCGGATCGGTTCTGAAAAAATGGTATCGTTGCATCCCTACTTGTGTTCGGGTCATTTGGGTATGTATGGAGTACCATTAGTGTCAAAACTACTTTTTGTAAAATTAGCTATGAAGTTAAATTAGTGTAAAAAAACTTAGTGTAAAATACACTACCGTTCAAAAGTTTGGGATCAGAAAGATTTTTAAAGACGTCTCTTATGCTCATGAAAGTTGCATTTATTTGATCAAAAATACAGGAAAAACTGTAATATTATGAAATATTATTGCAATTTAAAATAATGGTTTACTATTTTAATATCCTTAAAAACATAATTTATTCCTATGATGCAAAGCTGAATTTTCAGCATCATTACTCCAGTCTTCAGTGTCACATGATCCTTCAGAAATCATTCTAATATGCTGATTTATTATCAGTGCTGGAAATAATACTTTTTACAGGATTCTTTGATTAATAAAAAAATACAAGAGAACAGCATTTATTTAAAAATGAAATTTTGTTATAATATACACTACCATTCAAATGTTTGGGGTCAGTAATTTTTTCTTCTTCTTTTTTTTTTAAGAACTTATTTATTTATTTATTTTTTAACAAGGATGTGTTAAATTAACAAAAAGTGATGGTAAAGACTTATACTGTTAAAAAAATATTTATATTTTGAATAAATGCTGTTATTTTTTAACTTTTTATTCATCAAAGAATCCTGAAAAAAAGTATCACAGGTTCAAAAAAATATTAAGCAGCAAAAACTGTTTCCAACATTGATAATAAATCAGCATATTGTTAATGAATCCGAATGATTTCTGAAGGATCATGTGACACTGAAGACTGGAGTAATGTTGTTGAAAAATCAGCTTTGCATCACGTAAATAATTTGTATTTTACAGTATCATTAAAATAGAAAACCATTATTTCAAATTGTAATAATATATCACAAGATAACTGCTTTTTCTGTATTTTTGATGAAATAAATGCAACCTTGATGAGAATAAGAAACGTCTTTTAAAAACATTAAAAATCTTACTGATCCCACACTTTTGAACAGCAGTGTATATTTATACTTTCCCCATATCTCACACACTTTTGGACTGAATTTTGTTGATAAACATGAATATGTGCGTCTATTGACGAACCACTGCAGCATGAAAAAATTAATCACTTTTTTCATCTGAAAGTGAAATGCATGCAATTAAAATGAATTTATTTAGTCTTAAAATGTTCAGAGTAACATTCATGTTGTTTTGTTAGATATAAATATGTAGGTTTCATAAATTTGGACTGTTTTTGAGCAATCATGAGTTATAAAGTCAAACTTAATTTCCATTCATTCTAATGGGGTTAATAAGATTTATCTTGCTGTGTTAACATTTCTAAAATTCATAAAACTTTTTTAGAAAAAAAAATCTTCTTAACTGCCATTTTATTCTAATTTTCTTACTTATATTCTGTATTCCTACTACTTCTCAAGAATCTTATCTTTTTTCTGAAGACTGTTCTTTAACAGGCTCTGTGTAGAGTTGTACAGTAAGAAAGTTATTTCCCTTAACCAGGAAATTAACGTTCTTAGAATTGACAGACAGTTGACCCTGAGAGGTCAAGTAAATATCTACAGCGGATCTAAATATTTATAATTAATTATAACTAGTTATGATTAATTATTCATATTTCCCCATGAGCTGATTCGCTACACAACACTTAGGAAGAATTCAAATTCTTGAAAAGAATATTCTCAAAAGTCATCATAATTACATTTTTTAGACAAACATTTAGGACTATTATTTTTTTGGACCCAGTAAATTAACATTTTTGAATTGACACCACAATTCAGCACACATATGTGGTTGAAAAATAATACATTTTAACCAGTAAGGATACAGTCATGAAATTTTCACTATTTGACCATTTGAATACTGTAAAAGATTGATACTGTATCAAAATATCAAAAGAACAAATGTGCAGTGTGTAAATACAAAATGTTAATGTGCTTAATGTGTTTCCCTTTGATTAAAAGAACTTCTACGGTATAAAATACAGAGTGTATTGCATAATACAGGATAAATTATGTGGCTCTTCTTCAAAAGTACTAAAACTGTCATGCATATTTTTTTTGACTGACATGTTATTTGTTTCGTGTTTGTACCTGTGAGGAGTTTGTCATGAAGTCCTGACAGAAGAGCGTGTCGTGTTCGCCAGATACGAGCCTTATCATGTATGGTTTCCCCTGAGGAGAAGAGAATATTCATTACTGACATGTACAACTCTCACAAAACCTGTGCTGCCTCATGTCAACACATTTATAAGACAGCAATACATGAATGCAGCAGAAAGCATTCAGATTTTGTGCTGTGATGAGTTCAGGTAAAAAAAAAATATATATTATTCAATACTGGAAAGTATTCATAAAAAAGTAGTTTGATCCAGTGTGATTTTAGTCTCATTGATTTACTATTGTAGTTTTTTATTAATATTGTTAATTTGTTTTTGTTTTTATGGTTTCTGTTTTTATTTAATACAATAATACAAATAATAATAAAACAGGCCTATACAATTTACTTTAATGCTGTGAAAACTAATATTTTTTTAATATAATATAATGTAATAAATAATATAATATAATATAATATAATACAATGCAGTTTAATTTTATATGAAGGAAGACCTTTGATTATCTTTGCATATAGTTTTTTATTACATTTACATTTACATTTAGACATTTAGCAGACGCTTTTATCCAAAGCGACTTACAAATGAGGACAATGGAAGCAATCAAAATCAACAAAAGAGCAATGCTATGCAAGTGCTATAACAAGTCTCAGTTAGCTTAATGCAGTACACGTAGCATGTTTTTTTAAAATCATATAATATTTAAAAAGTAAACAGATAGAATAGAAAAAGAATAGAGGAAGCTAGTGTTAGAGGCCTTTTTTGCTTTTGTTAATCAGAAGAAGTCAGAAAAAGAAAACAAATAGATAGAATACAAAAAGATTAGAGAAGC
>NW_015646355.1:187101-200334 GCF_001515625.1 Sinocyclocheilus rhinocerous | reverse complement strand
TGAAGCCAGACTGGTTGGTGTCGAGGAGGTTGTTCTGTGTGAGAAAGGCAGAGTCTTGGTTGAACACAGCTCGTTCAAGTGTTTTTGCAATGAAAGGAAGAAGGGAAACCGGTCTGTAGGTTTATACTCTTTATTTTATTAGGTTTATACTCTTTATTTTATTTTTTACTTGGAATTGTATATAATATAATAATAAAACATCACAATATAATAGGCCCATATGATTTACTGTAATACTGTAAATAATTTTTTTTGTTAAAGTTTTAGAAATGTTGTTGCTTTTTTTGTAATTTAAGTTTTTTTTTCTTCAAATCCATATTTTATTATTTTTTATTTCAGTTTTAACTATTTTACTATTAATTTAACTAAATGAAAAAGAAAAATGTTTCCTTGTGATCTAACTGAAATTAAATAAGATTTTATATTATTTCTGTTAGCATTATTGTTGTCTCAATATATGGGGTAAGTTGTCACAACAGGGCATGAAGTTAAACTAAATGACAATGTGAAATGTTGCCTTGGCAACTAGCTGAAATAATAATAATAAAAAAAAAAATAATAATAATAACAATAACAATAATACTAATTATTATTATTATTAATGATTGAATAATAAATAAAGATTTTTTATATTTTTATTTTGTTTAAGTTAAAATGTATTTTATTTTAAATGACAAAGGTTTTTCTATGGTTTTAGTTTTAATGAACTATGATAACCCTGGTGTGATCTAATTAAAATGACTATTTTACCCAATATTTGTGCTGTGTATTTTGTGCTTATTAGAGTATCAGTAGCAATAACCTAACGACAAACTCCATTCATTGAGAGATTCTTGTGTGATTCAGATGGTGAGCACTGTTTGTATGAGTTGCTGCCTATGCAGCTCATTTAAATCATGTGGTCAGTATCATTGAGGTCTCTTCATTAGTGAATAAACCCACCGGCGCCGGCTTGTGAGGGTGAGAGGCAGAAGTTCACTGTGTTGTTCCTCTCGAGAGCATGCTGGAGGTTTGTGGGACTCTGATGCTCCGGTCCTGATGGATGAAACCACTCGGAGAGCACCGGAGAGTTGTTATCGTACGGAGAGATTTCTCCACTGGAGCTCTTCACGTCTCTGCAGGACCACAGATTCAGCACACCGTTAACAAAACTTCAACTGTTTATAATATAAGAATACAAATTATAATAAAATAGGCACTTATGACTTACTTTATTGCTGTGAAAATTAATAATATTATATTATATTATATTATATTATATTATATTATATTATATTATATTATATTATATTATATTATATTATATTATATTATATTATATTATATTATTTTCCAATATAATAAAGTATAATAATATAATAACAGAATAGAATAGAATATATAACATGTTTAATTCTGTTTTGTTCATGTTATAGTGTAGCCCTAATGCGTTTTTTTTCTTTTACTTGGAATCTTATATAATATAATATAATATAATATAATATAATATAATGCAGTCTGATGAATTATTACTGCACTATTATTGTCTACTGACGATGAATCAGTAGTTGTGCCAGGTCTTGTTGTTCACTTACTCACACTGTGGTGTTTTCCTCCTCAGCAGATAATGCACCACATCACTGTCTGTGTCCAGCAAACTCAACAGAAGCTCGTTCTGCAGCTCCGCTGAGATCTGCGGCACAAATCACATCAACACGTTCCTTCAAAACACAACTGAGTCCAGTCAAACCACTGATACACACACAGCTTTACTGCCAAAGAACAAGCACAAGGGCTTTAGCTTGGGTGGCTATTAAGCTCTTTACAAGGAATACGATCTTTTTACATTTAGAACGCGTTGAGAGACGCAGTCCAATGCACAGCCCACTCAAAATCACTACATTTTGACAAGACACTTACTTACAAGTGACTTTAAAGAGCTCATATCATGAGAAAACAAGCTTTCCCTCATCATCTGAGATAAAAATGCTTGATTTATGATGCAAATATACTGGAACTCAATCAAAACTTCTTCCACAGTGGAAAAACAAAAAAAACATTTATAGAAATTAAGCTGCAAAAACATCCCACCCTGGCCAGTGTTATTGTTAACTAAAAGTAAAACTATTATTTATTAAAAAAAATCTAAATATTAGATGAAAAACATGAAATAATGAATAATATGAAATTATTTAATTCAATATGATATTAAATATATAATTAAAATAATAAAAATAAATTAAGACTTAATTATGATTAGTAACATTGGGACCATATAGGAATTAAATAAATTGATAAATAAATAAATAAATAAATAAAAATGTCTTTCAAGGATACAATCTGTCTAAAAACAATTTCTAATAAAAAATGGTATAAATATGCAATATGTAAAATATGTAATATAAATATGTAAACATAAATATCTTATTATTTAACTAAATATGATATTAAATATATAATTAAAATGGTATCACTAAATTATGCCTTAATTATGATTAGTAACATTGGGACCACAGGGGGGAAAAAAGTTAAATAAATCATTCATTCATTCTCATGGTCAACAAAGAGAGTGTGAAAAATTAGAAGTATATTTAAAATATAAATATGAAATTATTTAATTAAATATGATATTAAATATAGGATTTAAATTATAAAACTAAATGTGACCCTGAACCACAAAACCAGTCATAAGGGTCAATTTTTTGAAATTGAGATTTATGCATCATCCGAAAGCTGAATGAATAAGCTTTCCATTGGTGTATGTTTTGTTAGGATCGGACAATATTTGGCTGAGATACAACTATTTGAAAATCTGGAATCTGAGGGTGCAAAAAAATCTAAATATTGAGAAAATCATCTTTAAAGTTGTCCAAATGAAGTTCATAGCAATGCATATTACTAATCAAAAATTAAGTTTTGATATATTTACAGTAGGAGATTTACAAAATATCTTCATGGAACATGATCTTTACTTAATATCCTAATGATTTTTGGCATAAAAGAAAAATCTATAATTTTGAGCCATACAATGTATTGTTGGCTATTGTTACAAATATACCCCAGCGACTTGAGACTGCTTTTGTGCTCCAGGCTCACAAATTAGGATTAAACTATGATTAATAACACTGGGACAATAAATAAACAAACATGTACAATATTCCCCCTTTGCAGAGTGTAGTCTGCCTAAAAACTGCATATGTTTCTATTCTGCAAGCATACCTGTCCTTCATTCAAACTTCAATGGTCCAAATCATCTCAGCAGCCCTGTTTTGGACATGCCAGAGGACTGAGCAGTATAAACTACATCTCAAACACTTTCATAAAACTGTCCTAACTAACAGCCATAGAAGTGGTGATTTATTTGTATTGTTGTGTTTTCTCTGTCTGAGCGTCCTCATATCTCACTCATGATGTACCGTGAACAGGGACTGGTGCGTGTCGATCATGTGCTGCACCACGCTGATGATAGCGGCGCTGTCCTCCATCCGCGCCGAGCTCTCCACGCTGAACTCCTTCTCTGAGCTCTTCTGCTTGTGCAGCAGGTTCGGCCCGAATATAGTGGCCAGGTTCAGAGACGTCATCTTATTACCAATCACCTACAAATAACACAAACGCAGCCATCGTTTCTCACTGCATTGAGCTCAGTGAACTTTTGGGTTTGTGATCATCCTGAAAAAGCAACGCGTGACCTCCAAAACCTACCGTGTAGAGACTTTTATTGTGCTCGCAAGTGTTTTTGTCCTTTCTGAAGTTTGACAGAAGCATGATGTTTTATGGAAAAGGGCTGCATCAAAAATGGTCATGGAAGGAAAAAAGGATTCATTTTTCATTTAATTAAAATTTACTAATCAAAAAGGTTGTCTACTTAACTGAAATCATGAAACTTACAGAACTTAACAACTTTTTTTTTTTTTTTTACAAAATTGTATTTTGTTAGCCCCACCCCCTTTTTTCCCCAAATTCATTTTTCTGGATTCTTTTTAATAGTTAAATTCAATTTTACTAATCAAAAATCATGTCTAATTTTATTGAAATCATGAAACGTACACAATCTAACATCAGTTTATTTATTTATTTTTAAATGTAACAAAAAAAATTAGGGCATTTTTAGGGCCCTATAAAGTCGTTTAAAAAAAAAACAAATTCCGTTTATTTACATTGAATTTTTTTAATTCCATTTTAATAGTTAAATTAAATTTTACTAACCAAAAATCATGGCTAATTAATTGAAATTGTGAAACTTACACAATTTAACAACCATTTTTATTACATTTTTAGGGCCCTATGAAATCTGTTTTATTTTACACAAATTCTATGTTTTCCTTTATAATTTTTTATATATTCTGATTTTAGTTACATCAATTTTAGTATTTAAAAACATGCATTATTAATTAAAATCATGAAACTTACATAATTTAACAAGTTATCAAATTTTTTACAAAAATTGATTTTTTAGGGCCCTATGAAATCCAAACTAAATTTAACAAATTCTGTGTTTTCTGTTTTAATTTGTCTGATTCTGGGTTAATAAATTAATCAAATTTTTATAACCAAAAGCATGTCAAACCAAAACAATTTTAAATTCTAAGAATTTATTATTATTATTTATTTATAGTTTAATTTTAGTTTAATTGTATTATTTTATTTTTTAACAATCATAGGTCCCTGTGAAATGTTTTATTTTTTCAGAAAGTCTGTGCTGTCTGTTTAATTTTTTAATGTAATCAATTACTTTTTTTTTTTTGCTAAAACAAAAAGCTACACAACAATGATTTAATAATAAATTCCCATGGAAGAAATAAATAAAAACTGTAGTAATCAAAAAACATGTCTAACTAACAAATTTAAACTTTTTTTTATTATTATTTACTTATTTGTTATTTTTTTTACAATAATCGGTCTCAGTGAAATGTTTTATTTTTTTTTCAGAAAGTCTCTGTCTTTACAATTTACTACATATTTACTATCAAAAATGGTGGTAATCAAAGCAATACCAATTAAATTAATCTTTTAAAATGAAACATTAACAATTCCTTTTATTTTTTTGGCAAACAAAGAGCTGCACAACAGAGGTTTACTGTTGAAAGGAAACTCTCCTGGAAGAAAGAAAGTCATGCAAGGTTGAAAACAGGAGTAAATAATAAAATTTTTCTTCAGGCCGACCACAAACCCCAGAGTTCATTGAGCTCACACACTCACACACTCACTCACTCACTCACACACACTCACTCGCTCACTCACTCACACACACTCACTCGCTCACTCACTCACACACACTCACTCGCTCACTCACTCACACACACTCACTCGCTCACTCACTCACACACACTCACTCGCTCACTCACTCACACACACTCACTCGCTCACTCACTCACACACACTCACTCGCTCACTCACTCACACACACTCACTCGCTCACTCACTCACACACACTCACTCGCTCACTCACTCACACACACTCACTCGCTCACTCACTCACACACACTCACTCGCTCACTCACTCACACACACTCACTCGCTCACTCACTCACACACACTCACTCGCTCACTCACTCACACACACTCACTCGCTCACTCACTCACACACACTCACTCGCTCACTCACTCACACACACTCACTCGCTCACTCACTCACACACACTCACTCGCTCACTCACTCACACACACTCACTCGCTCACTCACTCACACACACTCACTCGCTCACTCACTCACACACACTCACTCGCTCACTCACTCACACACACTCACTCGCTCACTCACTCACACACACTCACTCGCTCACTCACTCACACACACTCACTCGCTCACTCACTCACACACACTCACTCGCTCACTCACTCACACACACTCACTCGCTCACTCACTCACACACACTCACTCGCTCACTCACTCACACACACTCACTCGCTCACTCACTCACACACACTCACTCGCTCACTCACTCACACACACTCACTCGCTCACTCACTCACACACACTCACTCGCTCACTCACTCACACACACTCACTCGCTCACTCACTCACACACACTCACTCGCTCACTCACTCACACACACTCACTCGCTCACTCACTCACACACACTCACTCGCTCACTCACTCACACACACTCACTCGCTCACTCACTCACACACACTCACTCGCTCACTCACTCACACACACTCACTCGCTCACTCACTCACACACACTCACTCGCTCACTCACTCACACACACTCACTCGCTCACTCACTCACACACACTCACTCGCTCACTCACTCACACACACTCACTCGCTCACTCACTCACACACACTCACTCGCTCACTCACTCACACACACTCACTCGCTCACTCACTCACACACACTCACTCGCTCACTCACTCACACACACTCACTCGCTCACTCACTCACACACACTCACTCGCTCACTCACTCACACACACTCACTCGCTCACTCACTCACACACACTCACTCGCTCACTCACTCACACACACTCACTCGCTCACTCACTCACACACACTCACTCGCTCACTCACTCACACACACTCACTCGCTCACTCACTCACACACACTCACTCGCTCACTCACTCACACACACTCACTCGCTCACTCACTCACACACACTCACTCGCTCACTCACTCACACACACTCACTCGCTCACTCACTCACACACACTCACTCGCTCACTCACTCACACACACTCACTCGCTCACTCACTCACACACACTCACTCGCTCACTCACTCACACACACTCACTCGCTCACTCACTCACACACACTCACTCGCTCACTCACTCACACACACTCACTCGCTCACTCACTCACACACACTCACTCGCTCACTCACTCACACACACTCACTCGCTCACTCACTCACACACACTCACTCGCTCACTCACTCACACACACTCACTCGCTCACTCACTCACACACACTCACTCGCTCACTCACTCACACACACTCACTCGCTCACTCACTCACACACACTCACTCGCTCACTCACTCACACACACTCACTCGCTCACTCACTCACACACACTCACTCGCTCACTCACTCACACACACTCACTCGCTCACTCACTCACACACACTCACTCGCTCACTCACTCACACACACTCACTCGCTCACTCACTCACACACACTCACTCGCTCACTCACTCACACACACTCACTCGCTCACTCACTCACACACACTCACTCGCTCACTCACTCACACACACTCACTCGCTCACTCACTCACACACACTCACTCGCTCACTCACTCACACACACTCACTCGCTCACTCACTCACACACACTCACTCGCTCACTCACTCACACACACTCACTCGCTCACTCACTCACACACACTCACTCGCTCACTCACTCACACACACTCACTCGCTCACTCACTCACACACACTCACTCGCTCACTCACTCACACACACTCACACTCTCACACACTCACACACACACACACACACACACCAGCTAAAAGATGATACCTCAGTGTTTATTTAGCCGTCTGATAATATTTGACATTATCTTAGCATTTATGTATCTGCTTAAAAGGGTGATTCTTCCCAACAGAGGAAAATCATTTCAACCAAACAATCAGGAATATGTTTTATGTACATTTTTTAATAAAAAAATCAACATGTTTTATGTACATTTTACTAAAAAAACAAAATTATGCATGAAAGAGTTTAAAAATGTTGTACATTGTAAAAAATTATTTTTCAAATGATATGGAGTGTTTTACAAAAAAATTCAATTTCAGTTTCTCTATCTCAAAATTTTATGTTTAATTAAATGTTAATTGCCGCTTCTTTGTCATTGTATTTTATGTATCCTGCATTTGATGTATATTTTAAATACATTTTTAAATAATTTTAATCATTAATCAAATTCAGTGTTTTCTACTTTCGCATGTCAAACAAAATCAACTTTAAATTTATTTTAAACTTCGTAAACTTTTTATTTATTCATTCATTTAATAAATTTTTTTTTTTTTACAATTATAGGTCCCTGTGAAATTTTAATTTTTTCATAAAGTCTGTTTCGATTTTTCTGGATTTATGATTTAATACATATTTACAATCAAAAACAGTGGTAATTAAATGAAGGCATATAACATTACCAATTTAATTAATGTTTTAAAAATGCAATCAAATAAAAATGTAACAATTCCTTTTATTTTTTTGTCAAACAAACAGCTGAACAACAGAGGATTACTGTTAAAATTAAATTCCCCTTGCAGTTTCTCTGTTATAGTATATTATGTATCCTGTATTTTATGTACATTTATATATCCTTTAGCAAATTTTATTTTTAAATTTTATTTCTTATGCATGCTATTTTTTCTTATGCATCTGAGTTCTGAATAAAAATTGTTTCACTACCAAATTTTTTTCAGTGCAAGATTTACTTTTGAATCGATTTTCACTCTGAAATTGTTTAGTTTAGTTTAGCAGTTAATTTCACATATAATTACAAAGAAAGAGCAAGTAACACATTGATAAACATAATATTTTGAAGTAGAAAGACTGAAACCGTAAAACACACTCCAATAATCTTTTTTATTTATTTACTTAGAAAAATCAGTTTTTACAGTGAATAAGGGGTCGTTCACACAGAAAGTGTTTTTAAACTGGACTGCTTTTTCTATTGTTTTTCTATGTAAACATGCACTAGAAGGACATATTTGACTTATGCATTTGCATTTCATGTCTTTTTCATCATCTTACGCATGACACATTACGCAACTTTGAACAAAATGAGACTCTAAAAATGTGCAAACATTTATTTTGAGTGAACGGCCCCTAACTATGTTTTTTCTTGAAGTTTAATTGAGATATTCTATTAAATCATCTCAAAACTCTCATACGGAAGAATCATGACACTAGTCTAAATTAAATTTATACAAATAAATATAAATGAAACAAATAAAAAACATTCAAATTGCCACAATTGTGCTTAATTGTAAAAATCAACCACACAACTCACCTCGTTTCCATCAGCGTCCCGCGAATCCTCCGCGTGATTGGCTACGTCTGACAGGAAGTGAAGTAAACACTGAAGGGTGTCGCTGTTGCAGGCGGGAAGCAGACAGATGAGTAACTGTATGACTGTGTACTGATCCGCCTTGTCTAGAGCTGCACAAACACCACAGAGAAGATGAGTGGAATAAAGAAGAATAAAGTGTTGATTTATTAAAGGAATAGTTCATCCAGAAAAATTTAAACTCACCCTTAGATTACCCAAGATTAGGATGAGTTTGTTTCTTCATCAGATTTGTAGAAATGTAGCATTGCATCAGTGTCTCAGCAATGGATGCTCTGCAGTGAATGGGTGCCGTCAGAATGAGAGTCCAAACAGCTGATAAAAACATCACAATAATCCACAAGTAATCCACAGCACTCCAGTCCATCAGTTAATGTCTTGTGGAGCCAAAAGCTGAAAGAAATCTATCTTTAAGACATTTTTAACTTCAAACCATTGCTTCTGGCTAAAATACGAGTCCATAATCCATAATAACATAATAATGTTGTGTCTCACATCAAAATCCAGCCACATATTTGTTTAGAGGTGTTTTTGCTTGTAACCGGTGCTTGATCTGTGCAGATTTCTCTCCTGATTCAGATCAGAACACTTTTTCACTGGAGGAAGCGTTATTATGGATTATGGACTCAAATTTTAGCTGGAAGCAACGGTTTGAAGTTAAAAACATCTTAAAGATAGATTCATTTTTTACAAACACACAGCTTTTGTCTTCTCCAGATGTTAACTGATGGTCTGGAGTGCTGTGGATTACTTGTGGATTATTGTGATGTTTTTATCAGCTGTTTGGACTCTCATTCTGACGGCACCCATTCACTGCAGAGCATCCATTGCTGAGACACTGATGCAATGCTACATTTCTCCAAATCTGATGAAGAAACAAACTCATCCTAATCTTGGATGGCCTGAGAGTGAGCACATTTTCATTTTTGGCTGAACTATTCCTTTAAGAAAGATTGTCTCAGTGTTGTTTTGCTTACACGCGCAGCTGATAAACGCGGAGTACAGTTCTCTGGTCAGCAGAGGATCAGGCATGTCTCTCAGAAACTCTTTGAGCAGCGCCGCCACATCATGAACACTGTGCCGCTGGTCCAGAACAACATCGGCACCCTGATCGAACGCTTCACGCAGCTGAACGTCACAACAAACACACGTCAATGCTGTGAGAACTGACACTGGTCTTTAGAGGGTTCACATACTTCTTCCACCAATGAAGTTGCGCAACCTTTCCAGTTATTTGCGATTACTAATGCATTAAAAATCATTCAAATGAACCCAGATTCATTGAAAATAACCCCCTAGAAAGGTTTGTGTACACAACAGCATTATCTAGAGCAAAGTTTAGCAAACTAGGGTTTGTAAAGAAACTGCTGGGGGTTGAAAAAAAGCTAATAATGAATTAAATAAAGAAAATGTATAATTAAAATAAATAATTAAAAATGGAAACAAATTACAATACTTACTAAAAAAAAGATGAAATATTTTATTTCTTTACCTGGATGTCACAATACAAAATTTTGCCAAGTTTTATTATGTTATATATCAAGCACTATCTAACAAGAAAGAGTGACTGTATAATATTACTTAATAAATTTGACAGGTTTGTATTTTTTGTTTGTAAGTTCAAAAATAAGTCAGAGCAAAATTAAAAATAGATAAATAATAATAATAAAAAATCGAAATAAAAGATTAATTATTTAATTTGTTTGTGTTGTGTACTGTTTAGCTGTCATGTGACCATTAACTGGCGTCAGAGAACTGTGAATATGAAAATGTGTTGTTGAATTATGAAACTTATTAACTCAGAGGAACTTTAAATAAATATTTTAGGTCAAATAAAATAAAATAAAATAAAATAAAATAAAATAAAATAAAATAAAATAAAATAATAAAATAAAATAAAATAAAATAAAATAAAATAAAATAAAATAAAATAAAATAAAATAAAATAAAATAAAATAAAATAAAATAAAATAAAATAAAATAAAATAAAATAAAATAAAATAAAATAAAATAAAATAAAATAAAATAAAATGAAATAGTTTGGGTTAAAATAGTCTTTGAGTTTGGGAATTCCTGGTCTAGATGATGAAATATTTTATGATGAGAAAAATATACAAAATAAAATAAAATGCCTTTATTTTATTTACCTTTACTGAAATATAATAACTGAAATATTATTTGTTGTACAATTTAATTTAATTTAATTTAATTTTAAAAACATTTAGCTTTTTATGTATTCTGGTTTCCTTTGTCATCTAGTAACAAAAATGTAAGTGAAAATATATCGTGTCTAAAACATAAAACATTTGCTTCTCACCTGTCGAACTCTTTTCTTCGAGCTTCCGACCCGGAAAATGCCCACCGTCTGCAGACCTTCACAGCAGCAAAGCAAATAACCGGCACTGTTACGTCAACGTCTGTATGGAAACAGTCTTAAAACTGTGTTTAGACTACGCTCAAACTAGTCCGGCTATTATTGTGAACCCCCATGAAATGAAGACCCCATGAAATGAAAACTGAATTTTTTTTTTTTCTTCCTGTGTTGATGTTTTCTATTGAAACAGGAAGTTGGGGCGGGGCTTATCGAACCATAAAGACGACCTCACACCGACAGATGTGACCTCAGGGCCACAATTTTGATTTCAGGGGTTCCTTAAAGGAACACTCCACTATTTTTGAAAATAAGCTCTAGAGTCAACTCTAGGGGAGTTGGAAAATGAGCCTATTTTCAAAAATAGTGGAGTGTTCCTTTAAAAGACATTTGTATTTCGGTGGCACTGACCATACTTCTGCAGGTGTTGGCAGCAGCTGTCCAGCACACGCGGCACCTGTCTGTAGATGGGATTCAGGCTGAGCTTGGCGTCGCTCGTCTTCTTCTTCTTCTCGCTGTGTGACTCCACAGGCATGGAGAGCTGAAGAGCCTCCAGCAGACGAGAGTGACTGTCGTCCAGATCAGTGATGCAGTCCACAGACACACCGCCCTGCAGCGGTCAAACACACAAATATAGACACTTCTGTCAGCATTTTTGGCTGAGAAATACAGTTCGAACCCTATTAAAACCATTGCATTATTCAGTGTTGGGAAGGTTACTTTGGAAATGAAATAGGTTACAGATTACAAGTTACCCTATTTAAAATGTAATAAGTAGTGTAACTATTTTAATTGCTTTGTTAAAGTAATGTAACTGATTACATTTGATTACTTTTTGATTACTTTTCTAAATTTCTAACATTTTCAAACATGTAAAGCAGGCAGGGTTAACCACAGTAGTATTTAACACTGATTACTGTCACTTTCGAAATCCTTCATCACTTGAATTAAGATGATAATAATATAATTTTACTTTGAGATCATTCTGAGGTTAAATACTATGGTGGCCGAGAAGTGCAAAACAAATCACAATTCTGAAAACAAAATAACAAATTACAAACGCAAATGCAAGTCTAAAAAACAAAATAACAATTCAGAAAACATTATAACAAGTCAGAAAACACAATGACAAATTCGAAAACAAAATAACAAGTCAGAAAACACAACGACAAATCAGACAAACCGGAAGAGGTAGGTATAGTTTTATCAGAATTGTGATTTGTTTTGCACTTCTCCGCCACCGTAAAATACAGATTTAAAACCATAATAAGAAAACGTTTAGTAGCCATGATACTGTTTTTGAAATCAAATCTTTGCATAGCTATGACAGGAAACACTGGCTTCTAACAATGCCGTGGAAAAAACAGTTAATCTTAAAAAAATTAAGCACATACATAAACCAAAATAGGAAATAAAAGAGTTATCGAATATGCATGAGTCAAACTCCTGAAACATTGGTGTCTCATATTCTAGCGCAGTCAATGCAATTTATGAAAGAAATCAATTAAATCTGTATGTGAAAAAAAAATCTGATGCAACCCCCTTTGTAATCGTTAACATTTTCATAAGTAACTGTAATTTAATTACACATTTTTTCTCAGTAACTGCAACTGATTACAATTACATTTATTTTGCAATTAAAGTACATAATTTAGTTACATGTAACTAGTTACTCCCCAACACTGTCATTATTAATAGCATTACTTAATATCTCATAGCAAATACATTTTCAATATGCAATAAATCATCATCCCTGATTGTCATGAACAAACTACGGAAACATTTGCTTATGTTTTCTGTATTAGTTTCAACACAATTTGGTTCATGATGACAATTTGATTCCACAGATGTCCCCCCCC
>NW_015646355.1:178328-186894 GCF_001515625.1 Sinocyclocheilus rhinocerous | reverse complement strand
CCCCCCACAGATATTCACAGATTTCTACTTAATGAATTATTGATTCTTTAATGTGAGGCCTAATGATAAGTGACACCATTTTTGGGTCTCAAACAGCATTAAACAACAGTTTACACAGGAAAGTAACTAAAAGTTTCAAGCTCATGTGAGAAATGTGTTATTTTAGTATTATTGACATACTGTTAAAGTATTTGTTAATAATTTAAATTATTTTCTGTTTTCACTTTAATTTTTAGTAGGTTTTATATATTTTGTTGCATATTTTAGTCATTTGTAAATGTCTATATAGTATTTTTTAAATTTTTATTTATTAGTTTTAGTTATTTTAGTGCTTCAACTTTAAACGATAAAGAGAAAAGGTGCCTCATCAACCAGCTGAAATAAAATACGTTTTGTGTAAATATAGCAGAATAAATAAGTAAATGGACAAATGAATAATAATAATAATGATCATAAATGTATTATTGTATCAAAAAACATTTTAATGATTATTATTAATGATTATTAATTTATTAGTCAATAAACCTATTAATGATTATTATATTAATTGTTGTGTGAAAAAAACTTATTATTAATTATTATTAATTTATAAAACATTTGTATAAAACGTTTTAATGATTATTATTAAAGATTATTAATTTATTATTGTCTCAAAAAACGTTTTAATGATTATTAGTATTGGTTATTAATTTATTCTTGTATAAAAAACGTTTTAACAATCATTATTAATAATTATACATTTATTATTGTGTCAAAAACGATTTAATGATTATCATTATGATCGATTATTAATTTATTATTGTCAAAAATGTTTTAATGATTATTATTAATGATTATTAATTTTTTATTGTGTCAAAAACCTTTTTTCTGCATATCGGTTATCAGATATTTAAACATGATAATGCTCTACAATTCTATTGGTTCTATTCGTCAACATGAACTAACAATAAAAACACTTCTAAAGCATATATTCATTAAGTTGCCCCTATAATGGTTTATGAAAGGTTCATATTTAGGTTTTGGGAGTCCCCAATAACAGGTTGACATGCTTGCAAGGTTGCTTTCATTGTCTTATAATATGCATTTATTTTTACCTTATTTGCTCAATGACTCCCAAACGATTCGCTCAACGATTCATTTTTCCAAACCCATCCTTTGCGTGATGCTAATCTGCAGTGATTGGTCTGATTGGTCGATTTCATTTCCATTTCATCTCGCCTGTAATGCCTGATAAAGCAATGTTTGTGAGCGCAGTGCTGCTTTGTGTACAGCGTTACCGGGAAATTGCTATTTTTACCGCTCCAAAAGCGGCACCTAGTGGCAAAGAATGAATTTGCATTTGCATTCAGACAAAGTTTTCCGGGTCTGCTGCGCAACAAGTGGGCGGGCAATATGAAAGGTAATTTTCAAAAATCCATAATAGGGGCACTTTAATGATCATTTCAACATTTACTTGTGTAAATATTATTTTATGCACTTGAGCTAACATGAACTAATGATGAATAGTTGTATTAATTATATAATATAATTATAGACTATAATTATATACAGTAACAGATGCATTGCTCATTGTTAGTTAATGTTAGTTATGCATTAACTACGTAACAAATGGGACCTCACTGTAAAGTGTTACCAAAAGCAGCAGTATGGGTTGAAGCGATACTCTACCCGTCTGCGCGAGCGCAGCGCCGTTTCCGGTGTGCTGGGGGTCGTGCCTTCATTGGGTGTCTCGGAGGACGAGCTGAGGGACGAGTTACTGCTGGAAAGCTCCTTGTTGGTGGATCTGCGGCCCATCAGGTGCAGGAGTGAAGAGACTCGGTCTGATGGACTCCGCTGCTCCTCCTGCTCCTCCTGCAGCTGCTTGTGACGCCGGTCGTTCACAATCACCTGCGAGAGCGGCACGCCGAACGCCTGAGAATCCGACTCTGAGAGAGAAAGAGACGCATATTTACCTCTGCTTCTCTAATCCAGGATTTCACAAAGACCAAATGCCTTTGAAACTAAAATATTTACATCAAGTCAACCTGGGGGTTTTAAGTTAATATTTAAATGTTTTCACAACACAAAAAATAAAGGTGAGATTAAATAAATACTAATGAAAATATGTTTTATTTTGGCTTAATTTCAAAATAAATGCAAAGTAAAATTGAATAAAATAATCTAAAATAAAATAAAATAATTGTTAATTGTTAATATTTATTTATGTATTTATTTATTTAGCCTCATTATTGAAATGTTAACTTAAAATCCCAGGGGAACATAAAATACAAATAAATATAAAATAAAATAAAATCGTAATATTCAAAAAAATTACTTGAAGTACTCTTGAGATTTTAAGTTAATATTTCAATAATTTAGCAATGCATTTGCATGTCCATGGTCCATTTACGTTAATTTTACATTTTTATGATGTAATTCAAGGATTCCCAAACTTTTTTTTGGCAGTTTTGTATGTCTTAATATATCAATAATTTCATGACACATTCAGAAGGTCCTCTGATGTTAATAATTATTAGCAGTGACAATTACTGCTATTAATTGTAATAATTATTAGTATACTGTATATAATTTTTTTTTATGGTTATAGCTTCAGTTTTAGTTATTTAGACTACAATAACCCTGCTTTTCATGTGATTTCTCCAGTGCTTTTTACTGCAAAGATTTAGTTCTGGTTCTTTAATCAAGGATTTCCCAAACTTTTTGTCGGCCAAATGCCTTTGAACTAAAATGTTTACATGAATTCCCCATGGGATTTTAAATTGATATTTCAATAATTTAACAACACACACTACAAAAAATAATAAAATAAAATAAAATAAAGGATATGGATATGTTTGATGCTTACAAATAAATACAAACCTGCCAGATTCATTAAGCAATATCACACAGACACTCCTGCTTTTTTCATATTGCTTAATATATAAAGTAATAAAACATGGCATATACAAATATTTTTGTATTGTGGCATTCCACACTGAACATCTCACACCTTCAAACACAGAAGTGGTTTAATGTAAACGTGAAAGGAAGGCGTCCGGCATGAGTCGTTGGAGGTCTGATCTGCAACACAAATAATGGGAGTGAGCGTGGAGCGTCTCTGACTATTGTTGTTATTTCTCGGGGCCGTCGGAGCACAGCGGGAGCGTCTGCATTCCAGCACACATTACTGCGCAGCCGCTCAGGCGGATCACTGCCGTCACGCTGCATTCTAGGTCAAAGCACTATATATTAATATTACAGTGGCGCTATAGGAGATCAAACGTACAGTATGAGAGCACTGTGAACATCTCAAATATTTGGGTCTTCATTTAAACCTATAAATAAATGTTTTAGGATCTAAATATGAAGATATAATGTAAAAGCAGATTGTGCTCTGTTTCTATGTGACTAATCAAACGGGAGTAAATGAGCGTCATTGATCATGTGACTCTTTGTTCAGACGGACAGATGTTCTTTCACTGAAGCGCAAGATGATATTTGGATCACCCAAATAAGCACCCTCTGAGACGGTTCAAGGCAAGGCATACTGCTAACAACTCTAGGCAGTTGATGTGCCAGTGCAGTTGGGGTCCCGTTCATACCCCCGACACTGCAAGCCCGTCATAAGTGGCCCCCCAGCCGGTGGTAGAGGCATCCGTGTGAACCACAGCATGCCTGGAGACCTGCTCTAGGGGCACTCCTGCCCGGTGAAACGCAAGGTCTGACCACGGGGTGAAGGTTTGGCGGCAGGCCAGTGTGACTTGGACCCAGTGAGTGCCGTGTTGCCACGCCCACCTTGGGACTCGGCCATGGAGCCAGTGTTGACTGCCGCTGCAGCTGCCATATGCCCAAGGAGCCTCCGAAACTGTTTCAGTGGGACTGTCATCCTGCTCTTAAACATATTCAGGCAGTTCAACACCGACTGAGCATGTTCCTGCGTGAGGCGTGCTGTCTGTTTGACCAAATCCAACTCCACACTGAGAAAAGAGATCCTCTGCGTCAGGGAGAGTTTGCCCTTTTCCCAGTTGACCCGAAGGTCCAACCGGCTGAGGTGCGAGAGCACCAAGTCTCTGTTCGCACAACTGATCCCAAGACTGAGCTAGTATAAGCCAGTCGTCGAGGTAGTAGAGAACGCGAATGCCCTGCTCTTTCAGGGGAACAAGGGCTGCCTTCGCAAATTTCGTGAAGACACGGGGCGACAGGGACAGCCCGAAGGGCAGGACCTTGTACTGATATGCACAAACTGCAGAAATGGTCCATGGCGCGGAAGGATCGACACATGAAAGTACGCATCCTTCAGGTCGATCACTGCAAACCAATCTCGGGGACGGATGCACCCGAAGATGCGTTTCTGCGTCAACATCTTGAACGGTAACCGGTGAAGGGCCCGGCTCAAGACACGCAGGTCCAAGATCGGTCATAACCCACCGCCTTTCTTGGGTACAATGAAGTAGGGGCTGTAACCCCGTCTTCATATCGGCTGGAGGCACCAGCTCTATCGCATGCTTCGCCAGTATGATAAGATGTAAGACAGGAGCATCGGCCGCCTTCACTAATGTGAAGCGGATGCCACTGAACTTGGGGGGACACCGGGCAAACTGAACCACATAGCCGAGTCTGATGGTCCGCAGGAGCCAGCAAGATGGGCCTGATAGCATTAGCCAGGCACCCAGATACTGTGCAAGCAGGACCAGTGGAACCACTGATGTACCTGCGGTGGGGCAGCGAGGTGGAACGCAGGGACCCGGTCCGTGGGTGGACCGAAGAGGGCACTGAGTGTGCGGTGCATTGCTTACCTGGTTCCACGGTTTGGCAGAGGGTGCGTGAGTAGGGCCTTTGATGATGCTCTCCTGCTGGCGAGAGAGGAGGATGGGTGTGGTCCGGTGTTGGTCCGTCCGCGACTCTCCATGCCCTCTTGGGACCCAGAGACAGAGAAAACTGCTCTTCTGTCGAGATTTTTGGAAACAAGATTCTCCACCCAGCCCTCCTCTGGGGGAGGGAATGGTGCATTCACCATCCCCCGAAGAGCAGTTCCTTCTCTCTCTGGGTCACCCGTCCCGGGGCCTCTTGCCAGGATTGACGGGGGCCTGGACGGGCGGGGCGGCCTGCCTACGCCCAGCTCCACGGTGGCGTTTGCTCGAGGCTGCTGCGGATGCGGCGCGGGGGCGGACGCAGGGGGCCACCCTCGGCGACGAGCAGGCTGGGGCGCTGCGGCCGGGTGGAGGCAGCAGCTGCCCGCCGACACGGGGGAGGACTTGCCTCAGTCTGCTCCTGTGCAGTCGAGAACTGCTGGGCCATGTTCTCGACTGCGTCACCGAAGAGGCCGGTCTGGGACCCAGGGACCTTGAAGAACCAAACTTTGTCGGCATCCCCCATGTCGACCAGACACAGCCAGAGGTGATACCGATTTTTACCGATTCCGATTTTCTTTCTAAGAACTATAATTGACAGCATATAAAAACAAAAATCTACTTTTCTTCAACGCAAAGTTTTATTTTCATAAAAAAAAACACAAGTAAAAAGTCAGTAATAAAATAACAAATAAAAAAATTGCAACACATCCAGTGTTATTTTACATTTGATTACTTTAATTTCTTTATCAAGACGGGCATTTTGACATAATTTTGTATGTATTTGAACGTTTTAACACAGTTAGCCACTCATTTTGGTATTTGTGGCTCACAAGCTCGGATTGTGCGATCCACTAATATAGATCAGTGATGGTGCGCGCGCTTTTGGTGTAAGCGCAAAACCTGCGGGAATGACTAAAATAATGCTACTGCTGAAATACACTACTGCTGAAACACAATCACTACTTAGCAGATCCCTAAACAAGACCATATCTGCAGATGAAACTTTTTTTGTAGAAGCATTTTTTAAATTTGAACTAGCACCTCATGACTACACCACGTTATGTACAAGAAGCTGCAAAAGACACAGGCGCAAGTGGAATGTACAAAACATGGTGACATTCATTTTTAAGTAAATATAATTGGCGATATATTTGCGTCACCAAAAATGATTGAGGTCATGTACATATATTGTGCAATAAGTCGATATATTGATTATTGCGACAGGCCTAGCTTTAGCCTGAAGAACCTGCAGTAATGCAGTAGCATGTAAGGCGGAGGCAGCTTCTCCACAGATCGTATAAGCATCGCAAGACAGATCAGATGAGTACCTACAGACCCGGGAGGGGAGGCACAGTTTGCCCGGCTGGGTGGAGGAGGTATTAAGACACAACTGCATCGCAACCGACCGCTCCACCAGGAGGGGGACCCCCGTATACCTCCTAGCTGAACCACCGTCGAGAGTGGTGAGGGAGGAGGAGTTAGCAGGTCGATTTCCAGCAGAAAAAGGTGCCATCCATGACCTGGTAAACCCCTCATGCACCTCTGGGAAGAATGGCACCGGGGCGGGGCGCCGAGAACCAGCGCGGGCCACCCCGAAGAACCAGTCGTCCAACCTTGAGGGCTCGGGACACGGTGGAGGTCTCCACTCGGGCCCTACCCTCACGGCGGCCTGGGAAAGCATAGCCGTCATTTCCGGATCCGATTCAGGCATTGCTACAGTCCCGGAGGGCAGCAGCGCAGCCGAATCTTCCTCTCCAGAACGACGGGAGGAGCGCCGAAGGATACTGCTGGTACACTCCTTGTAGAGGGCCCAACACGTTCCTTTGGCAGCTCAACTGGTTGAGGAGTTCAAGAGGAGCGATGGACCCCCGAGGGTTGGTTCCCTGGAGGGTTTGCCATCACTGTTACCCTCAGACCGTCCGTGCTACTGCCTGAAGTAGCCCCCGCCGGACTGCCGCCATGACGAGAACTAGATTGAGGCAGAGGCAATGGAGCTCCGCCCCTTTTGAGGTAACGGAGCTTGGCCCGCAACTCCGAGATGGTCATCTTCCTGCAATGACAACATGATTCATCCACGAATGCCACCTCAGAGCGCTTAATGCCCAGACACGTGAGGCAGCGATCGTGACCATCACCCGACACCAAGTAACGACCGCATCCAGAAATGCACGGGTGATACGTTGTCTGTAGCAAGACGCAACGTCATCTTTAAAACGACGCACCCGTGAATGCTTTTAGGGAAAAAGCTCTTTTAGCATGCTGAAGCGCACAGGGGAGATGGCCGCCTGCAACACAAACAGGGGGTAGTGCAGCCTGATGTGTGCAACCCACTCGACACGGGAAAACCACCACCGCTGAAGCGCCGTACCACCAACACCAAGAGCTCCAAAGAGTGCGCTGAACTAGTTCAGTCTTCTTCTCTCAGTAGAGTAGTCAGGAGCAAAGCGATGTGATCGCTCGGTTCCGAAGTGAAAATCTGAGTATGTGTTGCACCTGCTGCCTAGTTATACTCTCGCCACAATCAGCGGCAGCTGGATGCAATCATTGCATGCCAATGTGCATTGGCTCATTTAGTTCGCACTCGAAGTGGATTGGTCTCTCTAAGCGAGATCCCAAAGTCGGTCATTACCATATTGAACTTTTTAGCCCCAATTTTAAGACCTTTAAAAAAGATAATTAGGACTTTTGTTACACCATTTAAGATATTTAATAGCTTTTATAGCCTTAAAGTATTTCTAGATCTCATTAAGATGTTTAATTCGTCATACAAAAGCAGACATATCTAATCGAAGAAATCAGCTTTGACCTTTATTTCTAGTGGTCAGCTTGCAGCTTTAACTTCTAGATGTGCATGATGACAAATATCTAAAAACCAAATGCATACCTTTGTCTCTCTTTTCCTTCGATAAAGAATCCAACTTTCTCCTGAGTGACTTTTTCCGCTTCTGACCATCTGGAAAAGACATTGCATACAAAACATCAGAAACAGAACAGAAAATAACTACAAAACTTTAAGACAAACAAACCAATGACACTTCAAGACGTCTCTTATTTTTTTTAAATGTGAGTCTCTGTGTACCTTTGGGGATGGTGATCTGGCATCCCAAATCGAAGTCTTTCATCAGTCTGACCAGAGCGACTTCCTGCAGCCGGACTCTCTCCAGCTCCGACAGACCCTGAATGGAAACCGACTGCATGTGGAAATTATGACCGGCCGTTTTCTTACAGGTGAAATCTCCCTATGAAAAACGCAAAATAGACATATAGAAAGAGAAATTCTTTAATAAAGCAGCAGCAGCAAGCAGCATCAACAAAATATTACAATATATACAAATATACACTGCTGGTCAAAAGTGTGGAATAATTAAGTTTTTTCATGTTTTTAAATAAGTCTCTTCTGTTCAACAAGGCTGCATTTTTTTTAAATCAAAAATACAATAAAAAGTGTTATATTATTTACATTTAAAACAGCTGTTTTCTATGTGAATATATTTTAAAATGTAATTTATTTCTGTGATGTGCAGCTGAATTTTTAGCATCATTACTCCAGTCTTCAGTGTCACGTGATCATTCTAGAAATCATTCTAATATACTCATTTTCTGCTCAAGAAACATTTCTGATTATTATCAATGTTGAAAACAGTTGTGCTGCCCAATATTGTTGTGGAAACCGTGACACACTACAATTCAAAAGTCTGAAGAAAGTATGAATTCAAAAAAAAAAAAAAAACTTT
>NW_015646355.1:175755-178318 GCF_001515625.1 Sinocyclocheilus rhinocerous | reverse complement strand
TTCAGCAAGGATGCATTAAATTGATCAAAAGTGACAGTAAAGATATTTATGAAAGATTTCCATCTCAAATAAATGCTGTTCTTTTGAACTTTTTATTCATCTGTGAATCCTGAAAAATAAAAGGCATCAAGGTTTCCACAAAAATATGAAGCAGCACAATGGTTTTCAACATCGATGATAATCAGAAATATTTCTTGAGCAGCAAATCAGCATATTAGAATGATTTCTGAAGGATCATGTGACACTGAAGACTAGAGTAATGATGCTGTAAATCACAGAAATAAATTACATTTTACTATATATTCACAGATAAAGCAGTTATTTTAAATTCTAATAATATTTCACAATTCTTACTGTATTTTTGATAAAATAAATGCAGCCTTGGCGAGCAGAAGAGACTTCTTTCCAAAACATGTAAGAAATATGGAATTATTCCATGCATAAGTATGCTGAGAATGCTTCTCATTGGTGCATCTCATTTCAGGATTGTGGACAGTTTTTTATTTGGTAAACATATATGATTTGAAATATTTCAAATATGAAATCATGGGCTTGTGTTTTCTTCATCAGCCTCTGAGCTCATGTCAGGTTTCTCAATGGAGAATGAATGGGAGTTCAGCTCCTGTAATCCTGCTTTTGTGCTCTGCTGGCTTTATATTGTGATGTTTGGACAGATACAGTATATACACACACACAGAGTCTCTATACTCCCTCAGAATAAGCCCAGGTCTCTGTGAGCATGCAGTGACAAGCACTGGAGAATTCCTGGCGTCTGCACAGACGTTCGCTGATCGTCCTGATCTCCGAGGACTTGAGAAATCGAACCCAGACTCTGGCAGACGCTAGTGTTTTGTTAGTTTGCTTTTACTCCTCTTTGCCTTGTAGGGCTTTCTGGGAATGATCACTCAAGTACATTTAGCCAGGAGTCTCAGACTGAGTTAGATCAGATGACACGTTTGAAGACAACAAATTAGTGTTTTTCACAAATCATTAACAACCGGTGTTGTGTAATAAAAACCATCTGGCAGGACTATACTTAATATTAACCTCTTCATTATGAAAACATGCCTTGATTATTTTAACTATAGTTTTTACTGTATTTTACTACTTGCATATAATTTAAATTTACTATATTTTACTACTTATAAGTCGATTATAGCTATAATGACCATTTGAAATGATTAGTAATTATTTAAAAAATAATTAAATATTTTAAAGTAATTAGTATATAAATAATATAATTATTATTAAATAATTATTTTAATAAATAATTAAAATAACCATTTTTAATACTAGCATTTGAAGTAGTAGTAGTAGTGTGTGTGTGTGTGTGTGTAGATGTATAGGATAAATACTGAAACATTAACATTATTACGTATTTACAGCTTACAAAAGAGGAACAATTGCAAAATTTGGAAAAGGGAAAAGAAACACAAAACATGTTTTAATTATTATTTTTACTATGTTTTACTACTACAATTTAATTCAATCATAGTACTAATAATAAATAATAGCAATAATTAAAAAAAATATTTTTAAATTATTTATTATATATATAATATAATAATTGTTATTACATTATTATTTAACTATATCATTTAAAAAACAACCATGTTGATTAAACAGATTAAACAAATAAGTTAACTTTTCATAAACAAACAAATGAACTTTTATGAGTATTTAGAACTTTCTATTTCACAACACTATGACACAACTTAAGTAATCTCTTCTTCTGTCATTGTTTTGTTTTGTTTCTTTTAATTTAGACAAACTTAAATTTAGCCTAACTAAAACTGAGCTGAGGATTTGTATTTCGCGTTATGTTTTGCTCTGGCACTCGAAAGGGAATGTAAATGCTGTGTGTTACATAATGTTTCTTTTGTGCAAGTTTAATGTTAAGTGGGGGATTTAGTTTTTTTCTAGGTATATCAAATGTTCTATATTGCTCTATATTCAGCAATTGCTATGCTAATCAAAGCATTGTGTTACTAATTAGCCAGTTAGGATTGAACTGAATTAGCTAGTTAAATTAGTTAAGTTTCCACTACTAAAAATATTTTAGTATTTACTAATTTAATTAGTTGAAATTACATGAAAATGTTAAGTTAAATGTATGAGTTAGATTAATTTCAATTTAGTTACTTTAATTTAAGAGCAATTAACATGCATGAGTACAAAATAAAAATCTGCCAGGTCCGCTTACTTACAACTTTGAATTTCTTACTGTTGACCTCAAATGTTTTTTTTTTTTAGTTTTGTCAACGTAGTCAGGTTTACAGTGTACAGAATAGAATGAAATGTTCTCATTTCAAATTAAGGAAATTAGTCAATTGCGTTAAATAAATGTGGATGAAAACATACTCTCATGGATCATAAATAGAGTGGAATTAACCGATGAATTCAATATTCCCTAAATATAGATTTTCAAACATTTGCTGTTGTGTTTTAGATGCTGTCAGTACATTAATGTTATATGTTTGAGTGTCTATGCAAATAAAAATAAATGTACATGCAGAATGTGTGGCTTCCGGAACACACTCATATTTAGAAATCACACACACAC
>NW_015646355.1:172586-175420 GCF_001515625.1 Sinocyclocheilus rhinocerous | reverse complement strand
AGACACACACACACACACACACACACACAGACACACACACTCTTTTTTATCTGTATCGTCCAGCCCTAATGAGCAGTGAGGAAGGAAACAGACAGATACTCACGACCTCTGATTAACCAGCCTGTAAATCTGCCTCGACCAGATTATACTGTCTTTGATCCATGTTGAAGTGGAAACTGTCATATGAGTCCAGATCCAAAGAGGCTTACAGTCCAACGACAATGAAAAATACTGACCCATTTCTAGAGCCTTTCCAACAATTACAGGTGAACTTCATGACATTCATGGATCAATTCCTTTGAAAACATGAGTTATTCATGCTGCTATTTTCTTCCTGGAACGCATTTCTTTTGAAGAAGCTCTTTTCAATGCAACGGTTCATTATGACTAAGCGCCAAATATTAAAATCAAAACAAAACAGTAGTCCATATGACTCATGCATTAGGTTGCACGTCTTAAGTCATGTGGTTCTTTGTGTGGGAAACTGAATTTTAATCATTTGCTCTTCTACTGCTGCTCTCTCCTTTTATCATAAAGTAAATACCTCCTATTATGGGTCATTCATAGTGTAGCATATGTGATGTGCAACCGCACTTTTTTTATTTCACTTTTCCGCTCTAGCCAATCTCATAAACTTGGATAACAGGACCACATGCATGCCTAACAGCACAAATCAAACATTCACTGAGCATTTCCTTCCCAGCTGCAGAAGGTCAACACTCAATCCAAACACCAGCAGTTCCTCATCTGCTTGCATAATAACCCAGATGAAATCACACAGTGATGTGCACGAGCACAAGACATTGGCTGCATCCACTCAAAATGAGATCAATAAAATAATCATATATTTCTAATTATTCATTTTTTCTACTGATATATGGTAAATTACCTAATGGAGTCGCTTAATGGTGATGGAAAAAAAATGAGATTGGGGGGAAAAAATTCAATGCTTTTACTTTCTCTTGCAAAGGTATTGTGTTTCCCCAAGAAATGTTCCATTCGCTCATAAAACATTTGTTTTCTCTCGCAAAAGTATTGCGTTCCCTTGAGAAACTTTGCATTTATGGACGCATATATCACGTATATATGCATTATAAGCATATCGTGGTCAGCTCGGAATGCATTTTCAAAGCCGCACTGAATTTTGCTACAAATATCCCACAGCGTCATGATGAAAATGCAATCCTGAGTGTTCTAACTGTTAGTCTAAATGCATTTAGGACAAATAGCATTTAAATGATCATTTTGCTACCATTTCTGCTTGGACATGTTACACATATCAAATCAATTTGTGTTATACATTTTCATTTTCATTTCGCAACTTATAAAGCGTTAAAATTTGCATTCAATTTACATATTAAGACTACTGTTGGAAATGGCAAATGTAAATTATATAATTTAATTTTCATTTTCCTTTTGCACCAAACTTTGCACGTATCGGTAATGGAAAATGTAAATTTAAATACAGAAATACATTGCCATTTTGCATATTGCATTTTAAATTGAATTTCGCTACCTATATGCTTCCATATGCATTTGCTTGCAAAACATTTGCGTTTTTCGCTAAGAAACATTGCGGTTACTTGTTTACTTTGCGTTCACTTTTGCAAAAGTGTTGCATTTCCCCAGAGAAACTTTGCGTTTGCTTGCAAAACATTTGTGTTCTTTCGCAAAAGCATTGCGTTCCACTAAGAAACTGCTATCATTCTTGCAAAAGTATTGCATTCCCCAAAGAAAAGAAACATTGTGTTCACTCTCACAAAAGTATTGCTTCGCTAAGAAACTTTGCATTTGTTCCTGCAAAAGTATTGGGTTCCCAAAGGAAAGTAACTTTGCATTTGTTAGTGAAACATTTGCGTTCTTTCACAAAAGTATTGCATTTCGCTAATAAATTTTGCGTTCCACTAAAGAAACTTTGTGTTCCTTCTTGTAAAAGTATTGCGTTCCCTTCCCATGAGAAACTAACTTAGCATTTGCTTGCGAAACATTTGTGTTCTTTCACAGAAGTATTGCGTTCCCCCAAGAAACTTTGTGTTTGCTTGAAAAATATTGAAAATTATTGCGTTCTGCAAAGGAACTTTGTGTTCGCTTGTACAAAAGTATTGCATTGCACTAAGAAACTTTGTGTTCATTCTCGCAAAAGTATTGTGTTGCCATGAAAAACTAACTTTGCATTTGCTTGCGTAACAGTTGCGTTTTTCGCAAAAGTATTGTGTTTCACTAAAAAACTTCGTGTTCGCTCTCACAAAGGTTTTGCGTTCCACTAAGAAACTTTGCGTTCCCTTGCAAAAGCATACTTTTACCTCCCAACTCATATTTCCATCACAAAAGTTTTGCATGCGAACTGAAAGGTTTTGCTAATGAAATAGTGTTTACTAATGTTTCTCAGGTGAAAGCAAAGGTTTTGCAAGAGAGAGCAAATGCATTGAAATAAAATTGTTAACACTTTACTTAAAGTCTTTATGTATAATGCATTATAAAAGTAGTTTTAATGAATTAATTATGCCAGGTAATGCTCCTTATAATGCATTGTACAATCTCATGAATAATTGTAACCACAGTTAATACATTAAAACGCTTATCAATATGCAATTAAAGGGGTCATAGGATGCTACATGCACTTTTACAAGTTGTTTGAACTGAAATGTGTGTTGGCAGTGTGTGTACACAACCACCCTAAAAGGATAAAAATCCACCCAGTGTTTTTTTTAAATCTGGTTATATGTTTTCCCCATCCTAAAAGGATAAAAATCCACCCAGTGTTTTTTTAAAATCTGGTTATATGTTTTCCCCATTCTCTAATCGAGCCGATCTCAGATGCCTGTCTGTGTGAC
>NW_015646355.1:149553-171175 GCF_001515625.1 Sinocyclocheilus rhinocerous | reverse complement strand
ACAGAAGAAGTGAGTGTAAGGTTTTGTAATGAATCTTTGCAAATCGCCTTTCCTAATAATGTGCTAATTAGCAAGTTTCACGATGAATACAGCTAAAGTAAACAGTCTGTGAGAGCAGCTCGGAAGAGAGGGGTGGGGTCAGCAGAGCTCATTAACATTTAAAGGGAAATGCTACAAAAACGGCTTGATCTTAAAAGAGCTGTTTTTGACAGGGTAAAATAAGGTGTTTTTTACACTGCCATTGAGAAATTTTAACCAAACTATGTTACAGACTTTTCATTAAGACCCTAAAGAATCATATCAACTTGTGGAAAATGGGCATCCTATGACCCCTTTAACAATATGCATTTTAAATTCGGCTATAGATTATAATTATTTACGACATTTACAGTGCATTATACATAAAGGCTTTAAGTAAAGTGTTACCAAAATTTTTCCTCCCATCTCATGTTTTTGTTTTTTTTACCATCACCATGTTGCACATTTGTTGAACACTTAATTTCAACTGCATGGCAAAAAAGCATTGCAGCTATAGCAGCTTGCACTCGTTTGGAAAGACTTTCCATTAGATGTTGGATCATGGATGCAAGGATTCACTCCCGTTCACTCCCAAGAGCATCAGTGAGGACCGGCATTGACGTCAGGTGATGATGGTGTCTAGCTCGCAGTGTTCAAGTTCAGATCAAAGGTGTTCAGATCTGTGTGCAACCCAGTTGAGTCCTTCCAGACTCAACAAATCATTTCTATACGGGCCTCGCATTGTGCAACCTATAAAGCTGACTTTAAAACTACAAATATCTTGATGCCACGCCTGGATAGAACACAATGTGAAAGCCTTGTACACCAAATACAACAGATATTTAGAGGTGTTGCACCATTGTGGTCAATTCTGCACAGAGAAAAGTTCATCTGACTCATGTTATATGAATGAAAAATGTCATCAGAACATTAAATTATGGCATTCTTTCTTTAGTACTACACTACACACCCCGCTAACACCTGCACTTCATCATTCTCCGGCATAAAATCTCTGCTCTTCCAGACAGCGGACGAGCTCTCCCACTGAAATCCAGAGAAATATCAGTGAACAAGATAACGCTTGTGCACAGATGTGGAATTAAGTAAGGCTGGCTTCACATAAGCTGCATTCCAAATCACAAGGTCCCTACATAGTGTGCACTACAGAGTGTATGTAAATCTGTTCATTTGGAACACAGAAAGTTAAAAGTTTTTTATTTAAAATAAATTATGTTCTTTTGAACTTTCAAATCATAAAAAAAAAAATCTTGAAAAAATTGCATATATTAAAATATATTACAAACACAAAAATATGAATTATGCAGCATAATAATCAGAAATGCTTCTTGAGCAGCAAATCGGCATATTAGAATGATTTCTGAAGGATAATGTGACACTAAAGACTGGAGTAATGATGCTGAAAATTCAGATTTGATGACAGAAATAAATTACATTTTGAAGTATACTCACATAGGAAACTGTTGTTTTAAATTGTAAAATTATTTCACAATTTCTACTGTATTTTTTGATCAAATAAGTGCAGCCTTGGTGAGCAGAAGAGACTTCTTTCAAAAACACTTAAAAACATTTTTTAACGGCAGTGTATATATAGTGCAGCATTTCTAGCATTTTATAATAAAATATCAATATCAAGACAAGGCAAAGAACCTCATATGAAATGTACTGCAGTCATTAACCTCCAAGGCATCAACAACACTATATACAATAGCACAGGTAAGAAAAATGAAAACAATGAGCAGGAGGCTTATTTAGTAAGTTATAAAAAAAAAAAAAAGATATTAAGAGAAAAGTGCAAACACAAGTCGCTTCATCCTTTGGTGCTGTAGTGCCACTCGACGACTGCACACTTACCAGAAATGAAAGCCTCGCTCATCAGCATAAAAGGTGAGCAACAGTTTCATCTGAACAGCTGTCTAGCAAGAGATACTTGAGGATCATCAAATAAGCATCACATTTGTGTCTGATGGTAATTTCAGGACCAGCTGCTTTATTCTCCACGACGATTTCACCAACGCGATCTCATTAGTATTCATAAGTATTCAATCATAACATGTGCTTCTAACACACATACATTTATATCAATGTATGAACAGCTTCTAAATGCTTTTATGGATGTAAAAATGTGCATACACATGTTTACACATCCTTTGAGGTGCTCAGACATGCAATGAAATCTATGAATTTAATATTTGAATAAATTAGATTAATTAAATGTTTAACAGCATTACATTTATTTAACGCATTTTGACATTATAATGTTTTCACTCAGTTCTGTGTGATTTCTAAATACTGTCAACATGTACAGTTTTATCAATTCTGTCAAAACATACAAAAAATGTGCAAAGTTTATTTACAAATACAAAGGGCTGCACAATTAATTAAAAGAAAAAGAAAAAGAAAATCATGATATGACTTAGTGCAATTATCTAATATCAAAGGCTGGAATATTTAAAATGTTAAATTGTTTAATGTTTAAAAATGAAATTAAGCCATAAATATTATTACTGTGATTTCACAGTTGTAAAATACAATTATTAATATTTTTCTTTTTTTGTATATTTTGTAGTGAAATATTACAATAGTAAAATTTTTTCGTTTTTATTTAATAATTTTTCTATTTTTATTTAGTAGTAATAAAAAAAAAGAAAATAATAATTATTATTTCATAACCATATTGATATATATAATCACAAAATTTGTTATCCGATTTTAAATCACAGTCTTTATCAGAAAAAACTTACATTTTGATTTGTCCCCAAATCATGCCGTCCTACAAATATAAAAGCTGATCTAAAAATATACCAACTAAAATGCAGACAGCGAACACAGAGTTTTCCTGAGACTCGAGAAAACTCAGTTTTCCTGTGGTTTTTCCTCACTCTGGATGAGTTTAGCCACGTTCGTTTTGATAGGAAATAAGAGCTTGGGGATTCGGGGGCTTCTTTGAAGAATTTCGTAAGGAAAACAAACAGTGCTGCTTTCTTACTTAATGCCGTCTTCACGCTACGCTTGAGCTAAAGCATCATGGGAGCCAGCTTCCCATAGGAAAGAAAAAACACGAGTGAGATCTCCTTAAAATCTCAGTTTCTTCTCAACAGCAATGAGATTGAGCACAAATGGAGACTTTTTCGCCTGGTTAATCTCATGTATTTTCACTGAGAAATCTCAACAACCTTTCAAACTACTCAGATTTCCCAAGAAACCAAAGTCTGCCAACCTTTTGGTTGATATCTCAACCAAAAATTTGAGATCTCAACATTATTGCATGTCAGTTATTGACTCATTTGTGTCTGTTTTCATTGTAAACTGACAAAAAAAAAAAACACTGGCAAAAAATGATTTCTTGACTTTCTGTCCCACCAATGGCTAGGGAATGTCAAATGAAATCTCTCCCAGAGAACTCACAGCTTCACAGCATTGTTACGTGGTTTCATGTGAGAATGTCACTTTCACAGACTTATCACTTCCAGCTATTGAGACACTGAAGGCTAGAAAGTGAGTCCTCCGGGTGTATCACTTCCTATGTGTCTTTTCCTTCAGAATGACAAAGTAAAACAAGTGGACACATGCTTTGTGAGGCACTATTGTTTGTATAACTGCTTTGGAATGAAAGGTACCTTATGACAAGTACTATACAAAAAAAAAAAAAAATGTCATTGTCCATCCAGATTATACAGTACAACATTGAGAAATGAATTAAGAATTTCTTAAAAATTCCAAATAAATTCCTGCCAAGGAAATACCAGCCAAAAAGCTTGGGTCTGTAATTTTTTTTAATGTTTTTTTTTTTTTTAAGTCAGGAAGGTTGCATTAATTTGATTAAAAACATAGTAAAAAATTTGAAATATTATTAGAATTTAAAATAGCTGTTTTGTATGTAAATATCTGTTAAAATGTAATTTATTTCTGTTATCAAAGCTGAATTTTCAGCATCATTAATATTTCAAACATTTCGGATTATTATTAATTTTGGAAACAGTTGTGCTGCCCAATATTTTTGTGGAAACCGTGATACATTTTATTTTTCAAGATTCACAGATGAATAGAATGTTCAAAAGAACAGCATTTATTTGAAATATAAATCTATAAAAATGTTTTACTCAGAGGACTCAGAAAATGATGCTGTAAACGTCACTTCCTGTTTGTTGCTGCCGTGTGTTTTGAGTTTGAGAATTGATTTTTCCGTACATTTCTGCCATATGTACATTAATTGACAGTCACCACTGATAAGCTTCCACTAAATATTGTAGAAACTTAATTTGCTGTAAAGTTGCTTTGCAATGATTTGTATCGTGAAAAACGCTGTACAAATAAACTTGACTTGACTTGACTTGACTTTTACAAAATGTAAAAACCTTCAAACTAAGACATTCTAATCTGTTGCACATTTTATTCGTGTTGGACTAAAATGTTACATTTTTTGTAACTAAAATTCCTCTTTCTGTCAATCAAATTCCAAATTGAAAATCCAGTGGGACTTGGTCAATTCACTTCAGATTCATACTCATGAACTGAGCCAATTAGTTTCTCCAATTTGTCTGATTTTTAACCAAACAATACTAACAAAAGATACAAAAGGTACAAAGAGTTCAACTGTTCACAGAAATCTCTAGAACAATCCTATTTAATAGCTGTGATGATGTAAGAGCATTAAATATCACTTTATCTTGTTCCCAGTGTCAAACCCCCGACTGGCACAAAGAAACAGGAAGTACCACATTCTGGGTTTCAACATCACTACATTAATCACTGAGTCAGTCAGGACGCACCCTCACAGAAGATCACATGAAAGTCATACAGTAGCTGCCTGACAACGGAAAAACGTCGTCTTCTCCCTTATCTCAACTCTTTCCAACCGGATTCAAAAGGAAACTGGTGTTGGAAAAATTTAAGATTCACACAAACTTCTTTTGTTGGCTGTACAGTATTGTTGAAGCTGTTAACAATGGATTCAACTGATACATGAAGCTTGATGAATCAGGTTCAGTTAAAAAAAAAAAAAAAAAAAAAAAAAAAGAGTGATGCTTGTCCATGCAAAAGTTGTCGCAAAGATGTGATCATGTGCAACCGCGAGCAGAAGTGAAACACAGAACATACATTTGTGACTCATGCACTCATTATAGGAACAGTTGTCACCATTCATAGGCCTATAGACTAATGCATCTGATTCATCATTGCAAACATGTGCAAAAACAGACACGTCCCTTAACATGACCAATTGCTGTGTTGCAAAAAAAACAGATTTGATGCAACTAGCAGACATAAATGGAATTCTGCAATCATCTATTTGCACGATTAAGTTATTTGTGCAATCATAATCTTGATTTTTTTTTATTATTATTATTATTATTATTATTATGTGCGCAGCCATGATATGGACCATTTGGCTTAGGAAAAGTGTTGGACTTCTTATTTCAAATTATACCTCTGTTTTTCATAAACCATATAGGCATCTTTAGAGGAAAATAAGCCCCTTTACCCTCTAAAAGGAATTTCAGAAACATCTACTATAATCAAATGAAATTCAATTAGTATGCATTTACTAATTTCATAAGAAAGCTTGTCTACTTTTGAATGTCCGACAATCAAGAAAAAAAATGGTGTATTTATGAAGTCTACCAGCAGAGGTAAACTGGATCTCAATCAGATAAACTTTGACCATTTAGGTAAAGCATTTTAAAGGAATAGTTCACCCAAAAATAGAAATTAGCTGAAAATGTGCTCATTCTCAGGCCATCCAAGATTAGGATGAGTTTGTTTCTTCATCAAATTTGGAGAAATGTAGCATTGCATCAGTGTCTCAGCAATGGATGCTCTGCAGTGAATGGGTGCCGTCAGAATGAGAGTCCAAACAGCTGATAAAAACATCACAATAATCCACAAGTATTCCACAGCACTCCAGACCATCAGTTAACATCTGGAGAAGACAAAAGCTGAAACAAATCCAGCATTAAGATGTTTTTAACTTCAAACTGTTGCTTCAGATGAAAATAAAAGAGTTCATAATCCATAATAACGCTTCATCCAGTGAAAAAGTTCATCTCCTGTTATCTCTCACATCAAAATCCACCCACATAGGCCTATTTGTTTAAAGCTGTTCTGGACTGTTTTGGCTTGTAAACGGTGCTAGATCTGTGCAGATTTCTCTCCTGATTCAGACCAGAACACTTTTTCACTGGAGGAAGCGCTATTATGGATTATGGACTCTTATTTCAGCCAGATGCAACGGTTTGAATAAAAAAAAAAAGTCTTGATGGATTTATTTCTTACAAACATGCACCTTTTGGCTTCTCCAGATGTTAACTGATGGACTGGAGTGGATTACTTGTGGATTATTGTGATGTTTTTATCAGCTGTTTGGACTCTCCTTCTGACGGCACCCATTCACTGCATAGCATCCATTGGCGAGCAAGTGATTAAATGCTACATTTCTCCAAATCTGATGAAGAAAAACTCATCCACATCTTGGATGGCCTGGGGGTGAGCACATTTTCATTTTTGGGTGAACTGTTCCTTTAACACTAGGTGTAAACAGGGCCACAAATCTGCAGTACGCCCCTGAACATGAACATGTGCTGCACATACGTGTGTGTGCACAGCAACACACTGAGATGATTGGCAGGCAGAATATAAAAAGGTTAAAGGTTATGCTGATACTGATGTTGCAATTGCTTTAGTGTAGCTAGAAAATAAAGTTTAAAAAGGTTCAACCTCAGAGGACGAGCTTTTTCCACTCATCATTCTGGAAGATCAGATACATGACTTTGGGGATCGGAGATGTTTATCGCATGTTGCAACTGTACTTGTCTGGAGGAGATGCAATAATCTAAACCATTTTAGCGAAAACATTGAACCACTCACGTTCTCTTACGCTGGCTCTGCTCCAACTGAAAACAGCTAAAGGTGAGTCAGACTTCATGAACATGCCCTACATTCACTGGTCTGTGAACGAACCACATATTCTGCAAAGATCTGGCTATCTACACTCAATAGTGTTGAATCACGGCAACCTGTCAAAACAAAAACACTCTGACTTCCATAGAATGATGTATTTCTAAGGGAAACAGGATATTCAAGGAGGAAAAAATAGCAAAATAAGGCCAGGAACTTGTTGACTTCGGATATTGCCTAATTTTAGACATTCCCAAGAGACTCTCCATTGGCACTCAAAGTGCATGTTCGTTTTATCGGTGGTAAAGACCACTGCAAGCTTGAAGATTCACGAAACTGTTGAACATGAAAGAAGACCTTAAAAAGACCCCAAAGTGCTGTTGTACTCAGTTGACAGTCTCCAGTGGGAAGAACTATTTGCATGGGTAGCGCTGCCAAAGATCAGGTCATGCTGGTCTGCTGTGAGAAATAGAAGCTGAGGTAGACTTCATGTAAACCAGATGTCACTTCACTGAAGAACTATGCTCCGCTCTTACACGGTTTCTTCAAGCACAGTACAAAGACTTACTGCAGACAAGCTTTTTGCGACACAAAGTATACGGGACTATAAAATAACAATGTGGGCCTACTGACAAAAAGCTCATTCAGTTTAATTGTTTTCAATGAATATGAGTGTTCTGCTATTCAGCAAAACAGAAAATAGTGAAAGAACATGCCGTTTCCATTGTTCTTTTCCTGTTTCGTTATTCTACAGAAACAGAAAATGCCCCCCCCAATATTTTTTAACACAACAGCTATTATTTTAAGCCAAGTCTAAATTTAAGCATTGCACAAGAGCACAGATAAATGCAATTTGACCAAAAATGGGAATTTATTTAAAAGCGACCCAATAAATGTGGCTGTATTTTAGTGAGATATATCAGCGCACTTTGCCTCGAGAGCTAAACATTGTTAAGCTTGTTACTGCAACAGATTCTCTAAAACAGTCTGCAACAGGCAAAGAGGCCAAAGGGAAGCAAAGATACACAAGTAATACTGTTGTGTCTTGCAAGTCTACTACTTTAAGATGTCTGTTGTCTGTGCAAATGAGCCATTGTGGCTGCTTAAGATAAATCAAAGCATACATTGCAATGCACATAAGAGAAAATATGAATTTACTGCCTACATATTCCAGACTTTATCGGTTTTCAAATCCAATATTTAGGACTTATTGTCATTTTGCAATGTGGTTTCAAACCTGCTACCAATCAAGACTGTAAAAAAAGGTGGTTTACTGCCAAAAAAGAAAAAGAAAAAGCATGCATTTGAGTTGAATGTGGCAAAAACAAAAAGCCTGCCTTTTGCTGCCTGCCAGTTTCATTGTCCAAATAATAGAAAGAGCAGTGCTCTAAAAGACAGCTGAACTGCTTTACAGGAGGAGCTTTATAAACTCCAGATTCCTGAGAGGTTAGGTAACTGTAACAAAGAGAGCTCCCCTTTGGGCTGGCCAACACAATCATCTACAAATTTGGTGTTTTGGTTTCTCAATATTGTAGTATGGCCACAGTTTGATAAAAAAAAGCATGCATTAATTATAAAGAGGTGTATTTGTATCTAATCATAGATGCTTTAATAATGCAATTTCATTAGTTCACATTCCTGATCTTTGCAAAGCTACTTCAAAAAACAAGCACTTTCACAACACCTTGGTATTTCCTGGCACTTCAGACATGTGTGAGATTAATGCCACTTTAATTTACCCGGAACATTTAACACATCTTGACAACAGGTTGCACTTTAGAAAGTCAAAGCCATTCACTGAATTGGACATTATTTTGTCATTAAAGCATGCAAATGCAATTATTCAATCAGTTGACAATGACAGCAACAATGCACATCCATTTGGGCCTCCTATTATCCTCATCCCATTGTGCACTTTACTGCATTGAATTAGTCATTTTCCTACATTTTCCAGTGGAATTTAGTGTAAAGTTCAATGGTTTAAGGATAATGCATTTATTAAAGTCAGGATCAGCAGCTAAACCACCGTATGAGTTCAATATCTTCAGTTGTCTTTAGGGTTAGTATTTTATATCTGTATTGGATTCTGCAGTGGAGGAAAGCGGACATTCCATGAAGACTTCCCTGCTGTCTGCTGCTGAAACCCTGAGGCTGGCAAGAGTCACGCTAGGTCATCTGTCTTCATCCTAACCAGCGCTGTCTCCTGCCTTCGACGAGCTGAACCACTAGATCCTTCTGTCCACACTCTCTGCGTGTCTGATCTTCAATCAACCAAACAGAGTCCATGTCGCAGCCATCTTGGTCTCACTCCACTGGTTATCTTCAGCCGACTGCATTAAATTCAAGGCTTTGACGTCAGGCTGTCACTGGAACAGCGCACTCCTACCTCAACACACTCCTACAGGTCTATATTTCTTCCCATCCTCTATATGGTCAGTAAGCAAGTGTCACTTGGTGGTTCCATCAAAGCAACAAAAAAAAGTCGCTTTCCAGAACCTTCACTGTCTCTGTTGTTCTGTGGTGGATCAAACATCACACCTCCGTTTGATCTGCTGAGACCGTCACAACCTTCAAGAAACTTTCCCTTAATTTTCCATAAATTGTTTTTGTTCTTGCTTTTCTCTATCTGTGCATTTTATTTCAGCTCTAGTTTCTATGCAAGCTTACTTTTGAAACTTGGCATTGCAGTAGTGCATGTAGTGCTGGCTCCTGCAGGATAAATTGATTGTGACGTTCCTCAGGACAAAACACTTGATAAATGACTAAATATCAACTTAGTCATTCCAAATATTTTGAATTAGAATTTATGGTATGTTGAACCATAAAGTGTCAATCTCAATGCTGAAACTTGGATGCATGCTTTGTCATGATTTTGCATCTGATCAGGCATGATATACTGCCAAGACTCAGTCCATGAAGATCCAATGCTACTTGCTTTAAAGATATAAAAGAGCTGCTTGGTTAAAACTGCCAATATGCACTCTTTAAATTGTAATAAAATTACTGTGAAGTTTACATTTGAGCTCATATTAATTACAAGACTATATTGAACATTCGCATATCTGGAAAAAAATTGTCACACCACATGACAATTTAAAATGAACTATAACAGGCAGTTGATTAAAAGTCGTGAAAAACTTAAAAAGACAGTGAAATCTTAAAATAAAAAAACATACATATTTAAACATAGATATTTAATCTATCATGATGTTTATGCGCATTTATCAACAATGCATGAAAAACTCATACTCGAGAAAAGACAGAACAACCTGGATGGCCTGACCAGACAAGCCTCGTGATTTATCATTTGCTTTGACATTTGCAAACTTCTATTCAAAACCTGTTCAAGAGAGTGACGGCAAACAGCATCCATGCCAACAAAACATTCATTTTAGTTTGAAATCTTCAGTGTCGACTGTATTTTTTTTATATATATATATAATCTTACCTCAGATTTACAGATATTGTGCGAAACAGCATCCGACTGAGGCAACTTCCTTTGCAGCCACTTTCTCGGTGAGAAGATGTTGCTTGAAGCAGAGAGGTGTAGAGATAAATCCCTGGACGCGTTGCGTTTGCCGCTTCTGTAGTCCAAATGAAGACTGGAGATCGACGAAGCGTCTGAAGATGCGGACAAACTCGACGTAGAAAGACGCGGTTTGAGTCTGGGGTCGGCAGCGAGGCTTTCTGAGGCGCTTTGGCTGTTAGTAAATCCAGCTGTGGAGCTCGAGCTCCAGCAGAATGACCGATGACCGCTGGCGTCTCCAGGCGTCGCGCAGTGTCTGATCAGCGCAGAATCCAAACTGCGAGTCTGGTGCAGGTTCCTCTTTGCGAGGGTTTTAGAGCCCGATGAGGAACATGAGAAGACGCTGTTTAGCAAGCCTTGCGCGGACATCCCTGCGATATGATATACAGACTGACGCCCCAAACACAAACCCCATGTGAACGCGACTGACTGGACAGCTGCTGATGTTTGTCTTTCATCCGCAGTTTATTGGAAACAGCGAAAATGTGTTTTCAAAACTAATTACATTCTCTTATCCATCTCTGCTGTATTTGACAGCGGGGATGTTTCCACTATTCAAGCCAAAAAGCGTCAGTAAAGTTTCATCTCTGTGAACGATCCCACCCTCTTCCTCCGCCCTCGCCCTGCCTCAGTGTGTCTGAGAAACTGAGGTAGCCTAATCCTTGACGCTTCTCATTGATTGGCGTTTTAGTTATAGGTTTAAATTACGTAATAACTTTCAGTGGAATCTAAAAGAATTATAGAATTTCTGCGCAACTCAAATTGCCTTGGCGCGTCTCGCTCAGTTTGCCCAGCGTCTACTAGGCCTATTCTATAGATTTCTAAAACAAATATGTTTGTAAAATGTGTGTAGTAGCCTATTTAAATATATATTAAATTGATACATAATGACAATATTTAAGTTTTGTTTTATTAGTTAATATTTATCTTAACTTAAAATAAAGTGCTGGAGCAGCCTGTTCTTTGCAGAGCCAAATTCTAAAAACTATTTCCCCCCATTCAGTGTAGAACAATCCATCATAATTTGAATATCATAACACTGCATGACTTCATAAAAGCTCAGATCAGTCTTCACAATGGGGAAATAGGATGGATGTGACTGCTGGGGAAGACAAAGAAGAAGAAAATAGAGGTTAAAAACTCCATAGACATAATAAAAGCCATCAAATCTCCCCAAAGAGCCAAGACTTTGCGTTAGATCTGCAACATATTATTCCAGAGTTTACATGATACCCCCAGAGCTTCCCGACATGGGGTTATTATCTCATTTTAGCACAGGAAAAAGGATCTCCAAAGACCTCTTTTAAAGTCTGTGAATGTAAACAAATAAGGGTGTAACCGAGAGCCGCAGACTCGGGCATCAAATGAATCGCTACTGCGCAGACTCGGGCATCAAATTAATCTGTACTGCGCAGACTCGGGCTCCAAATTAATCGCTACTGCACAGACTCGGGCATCAAATGAATCGCTACTGCGCAGACTCGGACAACAAATGAATCGCTACTGCGCAGACTCAGGCATCAAATGAATCGCTACTGTGCAGACTCGGGTGTCAAATGAATCGCTACTGCGCAGACTCGGGCATCAAATGAATCGCTACTGCGCAGACTCGGGCATCAAATGAATCGCTACTGCGCAGACTCGGGTGTCAAATGAATCGCTACTGCGCAGACTCGGGCTCCAGATGAATCGCTACTGCGCAGACTCGGGCATCAAATGAATCGCTACTGCGCAGACTCGGGCTCCTGATGAATCACTACTGTGCAGACTCGGGCATCAAATGAATCGCTACTCCGCAGACTCGGGCTCCAGATGAATCGCTACTGCGCAGACTCAAGCTCCAAATGAATCACTACTTTGCAGACTCAAGCTCCAAATGAATCGCTACTGTGCAGACTCAGGCTCCAAATGAGTCGCTACTGTGCAGACTCAGGCTCCAAATGAGTCGCTACTGTGCAGACTCAGGCTCCAAATGAGTCGCTACTGTGCAGACTCAGGCTCCAAATGAGTCGCTACTGTGCAGACTCAGGCTCCAAATGAGTCGCTACTGTGCAGACTCAGGCTCCAAATGAGTCGCTACTGTGCAGACTCAGGCTCCAAATGAATCGCTACTTTGCAGACTCGGGCATCAAATGAATCACTACTGTGCAGACTCGGGTGTCAAATGAATCACTACTGTGCAGACACAGGCTCCAAATGACAGCATTTTCGCAAGATGACAGCAGCTATATTGCGTTTTGTCTTTTTACCAATTTTACCATTTTGCTCCAAATGAATCGCTACTGTGCAGACTCAAGCTCCAAATTAATCGCTACTGTGCAGACTCAGGCTCCAAATGAATCGCTACTGTGCAGACTCAAGCTCCAAATTAATCGCTACTGTGCAGACTCAGGCTCCAAATGAATCGCTACTGTGCAGACTCAGGCTCCAAATGAATCGCTACTGTGCAGACTCAGGCTCCAAATGAATCGCTACTGTGCAGACTCAAGCTCCAAATAAATCGCTACTGCGCAGATTCAAGCTCAAATGAATCACTTCTTTGCAGACTCAGGCTCCAAATGAATCGCTACTGCGCAGACGCTGGTGTCCAATGAATCACTATAGCACAGACTCGGGCTCCAAATAAATCACTACTGTGCAGACACAGGCTCCAAATGACAGCATTTTCGCAAGATGACAGCAGCTATATTGCGTTTTGTCTTTTTACCAATTTTACCATTTTACTGAGTTTTGGCTAATATTAACCAATCTAAAATCTGCATTAAAGTTAAGAATGTAAAGATAAAGTTTGATTGGTTATGTAATGCTGGCTAGAGAGGTGCACCGGTCACTGTATCAGCTCACAGCAGGCACATATGCAGAAACTGGTGAAAGTTTCGTAGAGAAATGAAAACAGGTTGCCCCACAACAATTATTTGCACTTGCACAAATGCTCCCAAATATTATTTTGAGGCCACACAGATTAAATTTTGGGAGCATATGCAACCAAAACAGTCTCAATTTTGAGCCCTGATAAAACTAGAAATGTTAAGGTCATCAAGACAAAATTTGAATGTTGGCTTGACAAAGTCATGCCTTAAGTTAACAAGGTATCTTGTAAAATACTTTAAGAGCTGCACATTATTAAGGGATATTGAAAAAAAAAAAAAAATAATCCAAGTGTGTACAGTAACTGCATGTTGACTTTGTCAAGCCAACCTAATTAAAAAGACAAGTAGAAATAAAGAAACAGAAACCTGAGACAGACACCCTTTCATGCCATTATATTTTTCAGTCAATTTATTGTCTTCACATCTGAACATTTTCTGGACTCTTGCTCAACTGACTGACTGATTGCACAATAACTGCAATGCATTCAGACTCTAAGACATCAGCGTTGGCAGAACATTATCACAACAACATGATAAACACTGAGGTTCGTGCCTGGATGTTGGGGAAACTAGACTGACGTGACGCATTTTGACCTTTGTTTTAGAAATACCAAATGGCAAAGACAGACAAAAATGCACTGCAGTCTGTTCAGTGACAAAAAATAAGTTATTAGTCTTATATTTCTGTTGTGTCTTGACCCATAAATGGATCTCATGTCTGTTATAATTGGTCACAGACAGCAGGGACAAACAATGATGAAAGCAAATGATGAAACATGAAACTAACCGCATGTTTGTGTTTGCAAATCTGTTTTGTATGTTGCCATGTTTTGCATTTGAGTTCTCTTGCGCAATTTCTTCAAATGACTCATAAAAATGATACAGCATAATTTCAAAAAAAGATCATAATTCCATTACAGTTATTTTAATTTCAGTTAGACCAACATTAGAAATTTAATTAAACCATAAACACGATTAGATAATTAATTAAATAATATAAATCAATTAAATTAAGTAGCACCAACAAAATAAAATGAATTAAATAAATAAACCTTAGTAAATGCATTCAGTGAAACTGGAGTGACAAAATTTAGTTTGAAAAACTTAATAAAGTTAATTTACACTTATAATAATGACCTAATCCAGCTAAAGTATGATAATCTAATGAAACTGACTTGAAGTAAATAAATTAAACGAATTAATGAATTTGAATGAAATAAATTAAATTGTGGTTAAAATTAAAATCACTTAAATTAAGGATAATTAATACATTTTTTGAGTGAATTCAACAAATGTTTTTTTATTAAATACCATGAACAGGAAATACAATTTATTTATCAATCTATCTTAAAACTTTAAGGCTTTTAAAACTTTTTTATTTATTTATTTATTTTTTAAACTTTGTCAGGTTTTGTCAAGCCAGCATTCATAATTCGTCCAGAAAAACTTTGCGTTTCATGTTCAAATTCTGATTAGTTTTCATTTTTCCTTAAATCACTTAGGAACAGCGTTATTTTATATCATTGAGGTACTATTATAACTTTTATTGATATTTCGAATTAGTTTTTATTTTAATATTTTCAGTTTTCATTTTAATTTAGGTAAAGTTTTAACAATTTTGTTGTATTTTGTCATTTTTTATTTTTATATTGTCTATATAGTTTTAAATGATTTTTAGTTTCAGTTATTTTGGTACATCAGGTTAAACTAAATTAAAATGAGAAATATTGCCTTGACAAATAGCAGAAATAAAACATTTATTTATGTAATTATTTATTTATTTGTAGATTTCATGTTTATATTTATTTGTATTCTTTTATTTTCAGTTAAAGTTTGTTTTATTTCAAGCATCAAACTTTTTTTTATGATTTTAGTCTAGCTCTAGTTAACAATATTAACCCTGGTTGAGAACCACTTTCCTTGAAGAACTTCCCAGAAAGAAACAGCATTTCAGTAATTAATTCACTCAATTTTGACTCTTTCAAAAAGAGATGAATAATTGATGCTTTTGTGTGAGTGGTTTGGGTTTTATGGGTGTGTTTGTGGGGGTAGTTGTTAAGATGTGAGTGTTTCTGAGCTCTCATAAAGACGCCAGTGATGTGCAGTGTGTGTGTGTGTTGCAGTGGTTTTAACTGTACTGTGATTTATAAGGCCACCAGTGGATGACACACACACACACACACACACACACACAGAGAGAGAGAGAGAGAGAGAGAGAGAGAGTGTCAGCTCCTTCCCCTCACTGACACACCTGAGGACCGACCCGCACAAAACCAATGACTAACCCCATCAGTGTGTCACTGCCAGTGAGTTCTGGGAATAAAGCGCAGTTCCAGTATTACGCACTAGTCTGCGCTGTTACACTGTGTTTGGAAAGTGAAGCGTGTCATTGCTACTGCTGCTGTCTAAACAAAAATAACAGAGTGAATCTGGCATACTTTAAATACGCCCATGTTACAGTAATTATTCATCTTTGTTAATGTTAGTTAATAAAAATACAGCTGTTCATATTAGCTCAGGTCCATTAAACAATATCAACAGAGACAATAATAGTTTTCATTAATATTTTAGTAAATGCTGAAATTAACACTGAGTGAGAATAATACTGTAAAAGCTTTAGAAGTATGTTTCATTGTTAGTTCGTTTTAACTAATGTTAACAAATGGAACCTTATTGTTTTAGATCTTTTACGATTTCTGTCATAATTTCTATGTAGTATGTCATAATGTCAACTTTTTATGTCATAGTTATAACTTTTTATGTCAATGTTGACTTATGTCTTTATTACTTTTTATATTGTACATCGAGTATTAAGGTTTTATGTTATAATGTTGACTTTTCATGTCATAATTTTGCCATTTTATGTCATAATTCTGACTTTTTATGTCTTAATGTTGACTTTTTGTGTAATGTTTTCAACTTTTTATGTCATAGTTATGACCTTTTATGTTGTAATTTTGACTTTCTATGTCATCATTTAGTATGTCATAATGTCAACTTTTTATGTAATGTTTATAACTTTTATGTCATAATTTTGACTTTTTATGCCATAAATCTTAATAAACTCATAATTTTGGTTTTTAATGACATGATTATGTCTTTTTATCTAAAGTATGAGACTCTGAGTCTTTTCAATGTGACATTGTTTTCTTGCCAATTATTTTTCCCGCAACGTCCTATTATCATAATGCATAATGTAGGTTTTTGTCATTCTCATTCATGAGATTCAGTCAGAGGGTCAAGGTTTGGCGGGTTAGTATTGGGTCAGTTGGCTCCTGCTGGCAGGTGTCGTAATACACCATCTGGCCCAAAAGTGCATGTTTCTCTACTGACGCTCACTTCAAAGTAGTCATGTATTAAGTTTTTTTATTTTTTTTTAATGCTTTATTGTCAACAAATAGCATGTACAATGGCATCTCCCACTGTATAACAGAACATTTCACATGCATCAACAAGAAGAAACAAGGAAAAAGAGGGGAAAAAGGAGAGAGGGTACATGAGCATCAGTTTACAGACAAATATATATTATTCATATTTTACACTTCCATGGGATGTTGCAATGCAATTTTATACAGAAAATGTACTTTGCATGTAAGCACCATTAAATAATTTTTGTACTAAGCTTATATATATGTATAATGAAGCAACATATAAATCACAAACATTTACCAGTGACCAGTTTAACTTTTTCTTCTTCTCTTTTTTGTAGGGTTCTGTGTGAAATGTACAGATAGTCACGACTCGGTCTCAAGTAAATGATGTGGAAACAACACACTTCACCTTTAAGGTAGGTTTTCAGCGTCACGAAGAAGTTATTAAGAATGTTATGTTGTAGTGTTACCCACAAACCCACTGTGTGTTCACTTTGAGCTCATCTCTACTACTAAAAATTGACAAAATAATCTTTTAGCAGATATGATCATTGAAAAAGGACAGTCTTTCCCTTAGAGCCAAAATATTGATGACTCAATTTCATAATTTCCACTATGTCATATTTATGACTTTTTTTTATGTCAGTCTTGACGTTTGTTAGAATTATGACTGTCATAATTTTGGGTTTTTATGTCAATGTTGACTTTTTGTCCAAATTTAAAGTTATGCCATAATTCTTAGTAGAGTATGTCATAATTTCAACTTTTTGTCATAATTTACTTTTCATGTCATAATCTTGACTTTTTGTCATAATTTCAACTTTTTGTCATAATCGGTATGTCATAGTTCTGACTTTTTTTGTCAAGTTTCAACCTTTTTCATAATTTTATATCACATTTTTTTTGTCATAATTGGCATTTTTATGTCAATTCTGATTTTGTCATAATTCTTATGTCATAATTTCTACTTATGTTGTAATTTATAATTTTTGTCATAATTTCAAGTTAGGCCATAATTCTTATTATGTAATAATTCTTAGTACTTATTTCTACTTTTATTTCATAATTCTTAGTATGTCATAATTTCTTTTTATGTGATAATTTCGACTTTTTGTCAAAGTTATATCTTTCTATGTCATAATATTGACTTTTTATCTCATAATTATGACTTTTTATGTCAAAAAGTTGTGCATGGTTAAAACAAAATTTGTTTGGTCTGCTAAACAAATGTAGAAATTGGGATTGGTGTTGACCTGTGCAGAACTTAATTAGCTGTCATTTGTCATGTGTATTCTGATCAAATTAATGTTTTTCCGAAAGCAACATATTTGTAGGGTTCTGTGTGAAATATCCTGACAGTCACGAAAAAAAAAAAGATGTTGAAATGACACATTTCACCTTTACGGTGGGTTTTCAGCGTCACGAAGCAATAATGAGGAATATGAAAGTCCTTTTCTGCTGGTTGATAACAAAAAGCAATGACCTTTCGAATGGAGGACTGCAGTTTGCCTTCACAGAATCACAATGTGATTTGGACGCGTTTCCATATACCGCTCAGCTCCAAATACATTATACTCTAAAACTAATATGTTTGGACAATTTATTGCATTTCCATTTATGTGTGGTGCATTCATCCAGTTTAATGCATGCAAATCGCACAAATGCACTTCTTAATTTATTGCATGCTTCATTCGCCCTCTAGTGGAGTATCTAAACAACGTTTTGTAGGGAAATCTTTGTTATGCAATGCATTCTGGGATTGGCTTCTTCTCCTTGAAGGCTACATGTGATGCTGCCTTTGGCCAAAAAAGCCTTTGCGCGTCTACAATGCCTTAAAATGGTTTGAACTGCAACACAAACAGATGCATAATATCTCATGCTATTTGTGAATTGCATCGCAGCTCACTAAGAGAATTCAGAAATGATAAACACAATAGTGCTTACGGTAAGAAGGAATCTTCATCTGCTGTGGGAAAAGAGCCTGATCGTTATCAAAAGTGCTTTCTGTGAATCATCGCTGTCAAGTGGATTCTTAATGACTCCTCATGAAATGACTCGCGCTTAGGAAGTTGTTATTCCCCAGCTGGTGCACTCAGTAATATCTGTTTTATTGGTCATTATTCTAATGCACCAGGTTTTCTTGACAAATAGCTTGTTTTGCATGTTTATGCACAAAAGCAAATGCAATGCATTGCATCAGGAGTTGCTCATGCAAGTATGCAGTTGCTTCAAGATGTAACATTTCAATGTTTAGCATGGCAGTATTCTGATTTTTAATGCTTATGAAAAAGATCATGCATACACGAAGATTCCCGACATATTCTCCTTCACAGAAATCATGCATGCATGAACTCAGTAGAAAATGACAATTTTGTCATTTTTTGGCGGACTATTCATTTCAGTACCGATGTGAGCGATCAGAAAAGGATGCTTTTGTTAACTCCCTGACAGGCTCGGGAGATTGCATTCCTTGGTGTCTTGAAGGTGTGAGATCCGAGGGCTGTGATTCGCTCTCTTCTCACCTCACACTCGCTCACAGCAGAAACGGTGAGTGTGTTTAATCCAGCTCTAACATGCACTGACACACACAGAGACGCTCACTGATACAGGAGACATAACGGTTCATATCTGATGTTGAATGGACAGTGTAACCCAAAAACCCAGAATGGAGCTCATGTGCATGCGACTGTGACTACAAATTGACAAAATCATTTTTGAGCAGATATGCTCATTAAAAAAGGATTGTCTTTCCATTTTGGGTAAATGGAGCAAAAATATTGATGACTCATCCTGCGCTCATGCCTCTGGAAGCCCATTTCTGCCACATAAGGAAATATTAATGCTTTGGTGAATTATATTTATGGCACAAAAGTGTTGTAATTATGACATTTTGTATTATTTCAACTTGTTATCGTAATTGATCATCTTAATTTTGATTTAGTTTGTCATAATTCTGATGTTTTTGTCATAGTTATGACAAGATGTTAACATTATGATATAAAAAAAGAGAAAATTACGACAAAAAGTTGAAATTGTGACATGAAAGGTTCAAATTAAGACTTTCTAAGTTAAAGTTCTGACAAAAGTCAACTTTTTATTTTATAATTTCATCTTTTCATATCAGAATGTTGACCTTTTTATGTCATAATGTTAACTTTCTGTCTTTATTTTGAACTTTTTGTCATTTTGTTGACTTCGCTGGTATCAACTTTGTCAGTTTTGTCTTTTATATCATAATTTTGGCTTTTTGTCATAATTTTTAATGTCCTCCTAATACTGACTTTTCATGCCGTAATTTGGATTTAGTTTGTCATGATTTCAACTTTATGTCATAACTATGAGTGTTTTGTCATAGGTACGAGTTTTTGTTGTAGTTTTAACGTTTAATATAATAATTTAGATTTTTTATATCATACTTAGTACTTTTTGTCTTAAATCTGACACGTCATAATTTCACCTTTTTATGTTATGATGTTGAATTTTGTCATAATTTCAACTTTTTTGTCATAGGACTTTTTGTCATAATTTTATTTTTTATGTCTTTTTTGGCTTTTTATGTCATAATTCTGACACTGTATGTAATAATTTCAACTTTTCATGTTATGGTAATGCATTTTTATGTCAGATGTCATAATTTTGACTGATGATGTCACGAATATGACTTTTTATGACATAATATGACATAAAAGGACAAAATTATGACTTTTTGTCTGAAGTGTGAGACTGCGAGTGATGTCTATGACCGTTTAACTTAAAAATATTATTAATGTTTAAAAATACCCACCAAATTATGCAAGAAGCTGTTTAGTTTTAGTTGTTGATGTTAAAGATTTCTGATTACAGACCAGTGCTTTGCTGTTTTGTTATTTTCTGCATTCACAACCTGCCTTCATTCTCCTGAAACCACGCTTTATTTAGTATTATATGAAGCATTTTAAGGTTTGCCATGAAGCTTTGCTGAAAAAGACTTTAACAAAAGAGAAATGCAGAAATGCAGACTTCAGTTTATGTGGCGCTGTCAGTGTCTGTAAGCGATGGGAAGGATTTCAGAGATTTGCTTTTCCACTCAGCCGTGGAAGACGGTTTGTGCATTTTAAGTGCCTCTCCGTCTCTCTTTGTGACCTTACCGGCTTTCTGGGAGCATATTGATTTTTTCTCCCACATTTCAGATAATTGCCAGATACTCTGAACCCAATATTCCCCGTGCTTCTGCCGGCCAGTGAGAGCCGTGTGCGTGCGATCGATAGAGTAACGGGATACTCCAGCTCTTCACTACGAGCTTACGTAACGCTCAGAGCCTCGGCCAAACAGCTGCACCACAGCATCACGAGCGCGAGCATCTGAAACCATGGCAACAGCTGAGGAGAGCAGCTGCGCTTGTTGATGCTTCGTAAGGATTCATATTCTGCACATTATGACATAACAGCACTACAGCGGGACACTGATGACATAAGATATTTTCAGAGCTCAGTCATGGGTTCATCTCTGGGAAATACTGAAATTGGAGCAGCGCAAACCTAAGGAGCCCCGCACATGGCATGCAGGAAAAAAATTGTAGGCTAAATCGTGCACACGATTTACTATTTCGTTTCCTCGATTTATAAATTGTGCGCACGATTTACTAATTCGTTCCCTCGATTTGCTAAATCATGCAAACGATTTATAAATCGAGGAAACGAAATTTTCCTCAATAAAAAATTACAATTGAACTGATCCAATTGAAGATGCAGTAGATCTGCGGTCAGACATGCTCTCTGACTGCATCTGTAAGCCACTGGATCTCTGAATATTCCATGTATTGATCAGTATGTGTCATACACTGAAATAAACACGCTCTCCTGGCCTTTACTCTGGGATACAGCAGAAGTGTTTGCTGCAGCAGATGCATGTGTTTGAGTGAGTGTGTGTGTGTGTGTGTGTGTGTG
>NW_015646355.1:136484-149543 GCF_001515625.1 Sinocyclocheilus rhinocerous | reverse complement strand
ACATGACTGGATGGCTTCATGTTAAATATTCATTTCACAGGAGGAGATAATAATGTTATTTTTATCTGACTGACTCTAAAAGCTCTTTGAGGTTTTAATTCCATAAATTTATGAGGTGAGAGTGTCAATACGATATGAAAATATGAGTTGACATATTATGAGCACAGTAAGGATGAATGAGAAGGCGAATAATAAAGCAGAAAGAGTATGTAGGGTGTTTTAGACAAGGTCTAATAATAATAAAATGACAAAATTATTCTGTCTAGTAATGCAGTTTGAAAAATAAAATTGGTGTAGAAACATTGCTAGTAAATTTCACAGATAATTACGAGGAAACGGCAAGTAACATTGAATTAAAGGTGTAATGTTGAAGTAAAAAGACTGACATAGTATTTTCTTGTAAAACATACTCCAATAATCTTTCCTTTATTTACAACTTTGAAAAATAATGTTTAATGTAGGCTGTTAATTGCTGCCAGTCAACTTCAAAAGCAATCAGAATTCTGAGTCATAACTCCCTGTCTTATTAGTTTTGTTTTGGTAATCATGTTTTGTCTGTCAAACATCATTATTTCAATATAAAATAGATGGTTTATATTTTTTATTCCTAGTTTGATTTAGTTTTTACTTTATATATTCTGTTTTTATTTTAATGTTGGTTAAAGTTTAAGTATTTTTGTGTGTTTTTGTCATTTTTATTATAATTTTCTTTACATGGTTTTTTAATTATTTTTTATTAGGGTTTTAGATATTTAAAAATCATGTTATTATGTTAAAAATAAATAAAATGAGAACTAGTTGAATTCAAATAAAATGCAAAAAAACCCTTAACATTTCTTTATTTCAGTTAATGTTTATTGTACTTCAAGTAACAAAAAAAATGTTTCATTGTTTTAGCTTTACTTTTAGTTAACTATAAGAACCCTGACCCACCCTATTGAAGTCTTTTAAATGATAAATCTTTACATATTATCTTTATAAAGTCTTAAATACAAAAATATTTCCACTGTTACTATCCAGGAAAAAAGGTCAACTTTTTGTGACAACATGCCCCAAATGGCTTTGGTATGTTGTCACAATATATGGGGTAAGTTGTCACAATTCACTTGCCATTAATGCACACTTATTTGTGCATTAAAAATGTTTATCAACAATTTTCAAACGTGATTTGTGTGCACTTTAATTTAAGCAATGATCAAAAGAGTGCAACATATACTGTAAAACACGTGACAACTTGCCCCAACTTCGCATGATTACTAAGTGGTAACCTGCAATTGCAATTTGTACCTGATTTAACCAATACAAAATTGTGTTGCTTGTTTAAATTAATGTATTTAGGTTGATTCACTAAATAATATTTTTGAATTTTAATAAAACCACTTAACTTAAATGTTACCATTTTTCTGTCTAGAACAGCTGCTCAACATTGTTATTTTACCAAACAATATGCCAAAATACATCAGAATATTGCCTACCGGATGAAAGTAATAATCTTCACCATTTAGTTATGTAAACTGATGAATGTTGCATGAGGAGGAGCTTTATTTGCTCAGCTGCTTGAGACGACCTGAGAGCTGTTCATACTTACGTAATCTCACTCCCCGCACTCCCAGAATGCCGCAGTACTGTACACATTTAACTTCATAACTAATGGAAGACTTCATTGGCTTCACGCATGAGGAATCCGCAGCATAATCGTAATCTGCAGCCGCCCAAGCCCTGCGGATCAAATCAGTGCAGCGGCCTGCGTCTTCTCACATCCACAGCACACATTTATCATTTTACTCATATATTTTGTCTTCAGTTCATATATTGCATGTGCATATTTTCTCGTCTCGGTGGCAGAAATGACAGAAAGGTCACATTATGCATATTTCATGCTTCATTACTGAATACATATGGACAGTGCGGCAGATTAAAACATTGAAATGAGTGCATTTGGCTTACATAATCAGTGGCATATACAATACAAAACAACCACATCAGAAAGAATTACCGTGATTTTACCACAATGAGAGATTTTCACTTAGATTTTTTTACTTTCTCGTGGTAAAATCACTTTAAAGCTCGTCCTCAAGTGAATCAATTTTTTTATAAAACAGTGGCAACTGCAATATGAGAAACACACCAATGTTCAATAAATAGTTATGTAATGATTAATATTAAATATATTCATCTGCCATGTCATATTCTGCCCTAAAAAAATCAAATTGCAGCAACAGCGAAACTGAGAAACATATTTGTTTGATTGAATGTTAATTGCTTTGGTATCAGTTTTCATCCTCTTTTTTTTTTTTTTTAATCTGAACATAGTTAATCGATATGTTTGGATATATATGTATGGAAATATGTATTGCACTTAATATTTTATGGTGTTATCGTTTTACATGTTTAATATTTTCCATGAATATTAGCAGGAAACTTTATATGTTGAGTAAGCTGTCATTTTTAGTTTTATTTTTACCTGTAATTTTTTTTATTAACTTTGCTATATTTATTATTATTATTACTGATGTCATTATTGGAGATATATTGTTTTATTTTTATTTTTTATTTTTATTTCAGTTTTAGTTTTAGTTATTTTAGTTATCAAGTTAATCTTTGGTAGTTTTGGCATCATTTGAAGTTTTATTTTTATATGTATATTTGTATTTATTTAGCTTTCTATAAACATTAATATTATATATATATATATATATATATATATAGTGTATACATAGCTGATTCATTGATCCGTATGAGTTTTTTTAGTTTTATTATTTTTAAAGATGGCAGATTGAGGATTTATTTCATATTCATATTTTATATTTATTTAATGTAATATTAGAACATATTAGAAAGTTTTGATAAAAAATATATAGTTATGTGATTGCACATTATATATTGGTGTGTCAAACTGACTGTAAATGTAAAAATGGCGCATTATTGTTCATCCCAAAGAGGCACAAAATCACTTTCAGGGACTTTTACCTTAAATGTTCCCTCCTGGTGGAATGACCTGCCCAACTCAATCCCAGCAGCTCAATCCTTAGCCAATCGGCTAAAAACACATCTGTTCCATCTTTATTTGACCCTCTAACTCTAGCACTCTCTATTCTAATTCTACTTTATCTATTTGTTGACTTGACCCTCTAACACTTGCACTCACTATTCGTTTTCTAACTGCTTGTTTTCTTAAAAAAAGGCCTCAAACAATAGCCTTCTCTATTCTATCTACTTGTTTTATTTTTGTTATACATATATGTATACATACACACACACACACACACACACACACATATATATATATATATATATATATATATAAACCTTGCTATGTGTACTGCGTAGGCTAACTGAGACTTGTTATAACACTTGCATATCATTGCTCTTTTGTTGGTGTTAATTGCTTCTATTGTCCTCATTTGTAAGTCGCTTTGGATAAAAGCACCTGCTAAATGACTAAATGTAAATGTAATGTAAATTAAAATGAATACAGTCAGACTAAAAAAGTATTTAACTCAGTGGGAGAATTATTCCAATTATCTATTTATTTAATATTGGTGTTTTTCATAATATTGCCATTTCATAAAAGCAGTCAGCCACTGAAGCTTGTGTCCATTTGACCTGCACTAAAATCACTGTAGTGCATCCTGGAGTGGCTCATTTCTGTAATACAATGTGTGCTGAAGTGTTTGGTGTGGGACTCAGATATCGAACCGCTGCTGTTTCTACTGCTGGCACTATCTGTCCTCCCTCTCTCTCTCTCTCTCCCTCCACTCACAGCCAGCGCCAATCAGATGGCAGCTGCAAGCATTGATCCCTGTGGCTGACTGATGCATTGGCCCGTAATGTGATGGTGTTTTATTATTGAGTCTCTCTCTCTCTCTCCGCCTCAGGGCTCGTCCCTCACACACCCAGACCGGGGCACACAGTGAGCGAGGAGTTATTTGGTCGGTTTATCCGGGCCGGCTCAGATGTTGAGATTTCACCATAAGACACAGGGAAGTCACTGGAAGGATTTGCTAAAAGCATAAAGTATGCCAAAGGGACAGCAAAACAAAGCACGGGCCGCTGAAGACGCCGAGCCCAGCGAAGAACTCGATGTTTTTACTGTCATACAGTAAGTTCAGTGACTCTCCTTCAAGCTTTTATCACACAGATGCTTTTCTGTGTTTATTGCATTGGGAATTTTACAGCAGATTTCATGCATTTTGCATGCTTGGCTTTTAAAGGCTTTTTTAATGCATGTGTTTCATCAGTGGTGGTTGATTTTTTTCCTTCACTATTCAGATTTGACATTTAATCAAACAAAGCATCAAAATAGTTAATTGACACTGTAAATTTTTTTTTCTGTTTTTAAGATTATCGAAGTAGGTTATGTTTTACAAGAAAAAATGATTTCTACTTTACATTTTTACAATTCCCTGCAGGGTTGCCAAGTCTCCGTTTTTTCCGCGGAATTTGGCTATTTTTATGGAGTTGTTTTTGGAGTCCACATGTTAAAGTGGTCTTCCAGAAATGTTATTAAGATGGAGGGGACCACTGCCAAAGGGGGAAAAAAACATGATTGAGCTAGTTTTGGTGAGCAATTGGGCTGGACTTGTTTCACAGATCTGGCAACCCTGATTCAATGTGTTACTGTGTTGCCATTTCTTAGTAATTATTTGTAAAGTTTTGCAATTTTTAAGTGAAAATAGTTTCAAAGTAATTGTTTCAAAGTTTCAATTTCTAACTGAAAATAGTTTTTTTTTAACTTGCATTGAAAGTAATTAATATTACCATGAATTTGTTAAAATTATTGACTTTTAGGTTCTAAATTTTTAGGTTCTAAAATTTAAAAATGATTTCATGCTCACAGCACAAAACACATTGATAAACCATGTTTATTCTCATTAAGTGTATCCATATTAGATGTTTTTTTCTGTTGTACACTGATTAAAAAAAAAAAAATTGGTATAGAAACAAATTTCACTCATAAATTGCTAGTAAATTTCACAGTTACAAAGACACAGCAGGTAACACATTGAATTGAACATAATATTTTGAAGTAACTGACATGAAACTGACAGTATTTTGTTGTAAAATGTAGTCTAATAATCTTTGTTTTATTGATAACTTCGAAAATTCATTTTTGCAGTGTATTTTTCTTTCATCTTGTATAGTTTTGTTGATGTTTTTGGGAATGAGGGTGAAACACAACCTGTTCGTGTTGACATGAATTTGTGCCAAAATGCGTTAGAGTTTGATTAGATGCACAACTTTTGACATCAACAAGATGAAGGTGAATTGCTTGTCGTATTCCTCATCTGCTAAATGAATGTAAATGTATATTGGAGATCAGTTTGTTGGGTCATGATTATTTGGTTAGTTGTATTTTTTGGTTTGCCTAGTTTTTCTCTGAGATCCACCGGTTGAGCGCCGCTGTTGTCGGGTGTTTTGATAGTCAGCAGAGGAATGTGAATGCTTGTCTTTGGCCCATGTGACAATTTTACACCTTCATTTGGCTTGCTTTTTCTTATATTATTGCTGATGTGTATAATTCCTTCTTGTCTTATCCCATTTAACGTGCAGAGTCAACTATAAGTAAGTAAAGTAATTTCTCTGTAACTCACCCGCATTCCTAATCTCTGCCTAAAAATGATGCTCACCAATCAGCATCTGTTGTGTCTGCCATGTTATTAGACAAGCTTTTTCTTCCTTTCTAGTGCAAGTCTGTGTGTTTGGAGAGTTTTAAACAAAACTTTAAAGAAATGCACCAATATAGGGTTTCTGCAGGTCCTAAAAAGTCTAGTACAAATTAAGATCTTAAATCAGAGCAGAAAGTCTCAAATTGGCATGAAATCATGGCTTTAAATGTTGCATGCACTGCAAAAAAAAAATGAAGCATAAAAAAGATAAAGCATTACAGATATAACACATTTTCATATACCTCATTGTCAGATACTTGTTCTTTTTTTACATTTTCATATTCTAGTTTTGCGTTTTTGTCAAATTAATTAAAAAGTAATGGAAATTGTATTTTCAAACAACTTTTGTACAACTTTTTGAAGTTGTTCAAACTGTTGTTAATACAGCTCATTTTCGTTATGGTCTTCTTTAAAGTTCTTTAAAAAGTTTTAAATGGACATTCATAAACCTGCAGAAACCCTGATGAAGCATTGTTTGCCGGGTCACTTATAATAGTGAAACCCAGAGAGGAAAAATGTGGTATTATTTACATAAATTTAGAGAAGTTCCTGTTATGAACTAAACCGCAAACCAAGTACATTTTACAGAGCACCACATCATTTCTCTCTCTGTTTCAAACCATCATAGTGTGTATAAGAGATTCACCTAATAATCACTTTAACTGGCCAAATCAGGAGAGCGCTGAATATTTAACCTGACAAATATGTGAACAGTGTGTCGAGTTCAGTACTGATCTGTCATTATATTTAGTGCAGATTAATGCACTAAATCTAATGTGTTCTTTGGCTGGGAAACTGCTGATTTAATTGACAGGTTAGTTGGCACTTTGAGTGATAAAAATGATTCCCTTTTGCGTACCTCTCTCAGGTGTTATGCATAAATGCATTTCATTGACTGATAATGTGTGTTTAAAGAGCGTACTGTAACTTGAGCATGAGAAATCATTTGATCTTTGTGAAATCTTACTCAAACACATACTGTATTGCTATAAGAAAGATTATCTTGAGATGTCTATATCTGTTTTCAAAACAAAATCAAATGAAGCAAGAAAATGCAGTTTTGTGCTTAATAATGTGTATATATAATTTTTAGACATTCAAATAATGTACATTATTATGGTTAATTAGGATAATTAAGGGACAATTTGCTTGTTCTTGTAAAAAAAAACAGTTTCGACACTGAAATTGATTCTCATGATCTTTGAAATCTTTGGGTCTAAATGCAGTTTTGCAGACAAAAATAAAGCGTGCCTGCTTCTGAATTTCTTCACAAAATGTACATTTTAATTAAAATAAATAGTTTGAAACGTAACAGATGTGAAGTAAAAGCATCATCTTGTGCTCATCGCAGATGTTCAGTAGTGTTTAATTTAACGCCTCATTCATGTATGTTGATGAATGTTAAGCTCAAATACACGTTTTCATTTCGTGAAAACAAAAGTGTTCATCAAATATGAAAGTTTTCATTTGTGTCAGTTGTTTTGCTCATTACATAATTACCAGACATCACTTTACTATTATTATAAATTGTGGAAATTGGGGATAGTTAGATATGTCCAAACATTTGACTTCTAGTACAAATACAAGCAACAATTAAACAGATGATACAGTGCAGGTATGCTTGTTTCTTATGCTTTTGAGCTCTAAAATACTGAGCCGCCTGTCAATTTAAACACTAACCTGAATCCCTGGAGAGATTTTCCCTTCCACGTCTTCTAGCTTACTTGAAAGTTTCTTCAGTACATCAAACAAATTCCATCAAGTGCTTGATGAATTAAGCTGGGACGGATTTAAAGAGTCCGAATTGATAAATGAATGAAATCAGCAGCTTTTGGCTTTAGGGGAGAGTCCAGAGCACGTGACCTTAATATTCTCAAACGTTCCTATTAGACGTCTGACCGACGCTCATTTACAGTATATCCTGAGCTCTGTGTGACTGTGTGTTGTGACGGATATCTGAAAAGCTTTGGCTTATGGTGACCTACATATTGTGACACATTTTCTTAGCTTTCCACTACTGTAATGATACAGTGTTTGGTTAGGTACTAATAAATATGACTTGTTGAAGCATGATTCATTTCAGCATTAAGACAAGACACTACAAACATTTTTACACAGATTTTTATGCACTGGTCAATTTTGAAATTTTGGGTTATTTTGCTTCCATAACATATTTTCTTTCAGACTATAGTGGAAAGTGGAAACACACAAAATACACTTCTAAGTGTTTATTTTCTTGCACTTTGTCTATTTGCATCTGTAGATTTTAAAGTTTTTCTCTACTTCAGCAGCACTTACAAACACCAACATTTACAGTTTTATTCCTCTCTATATTCTGAAGGTTTTTACTGAGGGGTTTGTTCATATATCATTTGCTGATTTATTATCGCACTTTATCTATTTGCATCTGTAGATTTCAATTACAACAGGTTTTTTAAAATGACATTTTTTCAAAATGAGTTTTTTCTCCACTTCAGCAAAACTTTTATAAACCAAAATTTACAGTTTTATTCCTATCTATATTCTGAAGGTTTTTATAGAGGGGTTTGTTCATATATCATTTGCTGATTTTTTTATTGCACTTCATCTGTTTGTGTCATTAGATATCAGTTACAAGACAATTTATTTTTAAAGGATGTTTTCTCAAAATAAGTTTGTTTCTCCATTTCAGCAGCACTTACATACACAAAAACGTACAGTTTTATTCCTATCTATATTCTGAAGGTTTTTACTGAGGGGGTTGTTGATATATAATTCAGACTGATTTTTATTCCTAAAAACACGTTGACAGTATTTTCTGATTTATAGAGTCATAAAAACAGAAATCCAAAATCCCCTCCGTAAAAACCTTTAAATCTAATATGTCAACAAAATCAAACAACAATTTTGAACCTGAAACCTGAAAATCTGCTGGAAATGTATTTCATTAGATAATGCCTTATTTGCATATTTAAACATACCATTTCAGAAAACTTGTAATACAAAAATGTTTACATTTCTTAATGTATTTAATCGACTGGGAAATGGTGATATCTATTAATTTATTTTTTAACCCCTTTTACATGGGGTGTTTTGCCTTAAACAACAACATGCTCCATTTGAACAGCAGTTCAGAGTGTAATATTTGTGCTGAAGTTCACAGCAAAGGCAGACAGACAGATGTTTTAGTAATCTCATGTGGAATGTCTGTGATGTATTAGCAGCCAGACATAATCAGAACAGTGTGGCACATGCATTACAATAAAGACAAACAAACAAACAAACAACAAATAAAAAAATAAAATAAAACAAATAAAACAAATACACAATTCACAGGAATACACACAAATGCATGTTCTGCAACTTTATATAACCAGGATATGAAATGTATGAGTGTTTTTCTTATTGCTGTCAGAGAAATTTGAGCTGGAGGTAGAGCTTGAATATATCTTATGTTGCTAAAACTGAAATTGCAGATTTTTGCACTATCCTGACTGGAGTGACACATGACTAATGTTAATTTCGTAACTTATTTATTCTTATATTAACTTCAAAGACCTACATTTTTCAGTTCATAACTGAACTAGGTACATTATAAATTAATGTATCTAGTCGGGAAATTAAATATTTTAATTTATGAGAAATTATATTGTTAACATACCACAAAGAGGCAACCATCAAACTGATTTCTAAGCAGCCTTTGTTTGCATGTGTGTATTTGTGTGCACATGTAGTAATGATTTGAGCTGAAGGCCAATGCACGGTCATTTCTACCTGCAAGGTCATTTTTCATCACTTCCACAAGAGGAAATGAAGGTTTCCATCATGGCATACTTCGTCCCACGTTCTGATTCCATTTAATACTCTGATTCACATTTAGATTAATGTTAATGAATATGTTTGATATTCCGCCAGGCAAACACATGTGACGTGCATTTCTACAGGAAGAAAAGGAATATTTTTCTTCATTACAATCTCTGTGATCTATCTAATAAAGCACACATTTTCAGTGCTAAAACTCCTTTTGGTTAGGGTTAGGACTATTTTTTCCATTTACATTAAAAGTAGCTTGTATATGTATACAAAATATGACCGTATTATAAAATTACGCAATAATAACGATTACATTTACAGCACCTTCATAAATTGGAATACAAATATAAAGCAAAAACACACCTCATGTGCATTTTTTATTCATCAGTTTGTAGAAGTAAAGTTGAAGTAGAAGAAGCTGACTTTTTTTGTAACAATAGTGTTAGCTCACTTCAGTTTAGTGTTGATTCAGTTTGGTTCAAAAATGTGAAGTTCATCAGTTATGAAATAAATTCAGTTCAGCTACAAACATCTCTGAAGACAATGGTATCTTAATTCAACTTAATTCAGCTGAATGTTGATTCAATTCAGTCAAATAGTGATGTTTCAGAATTTTGCAATTATGAAAGGAATTTGATTCAGTTAAAAAAAGTAGTTCTACAGAAGACAATCGTTTAATTATTCAGCTCAATTCATTTAACATTTATTCTCATCTGATATTGTCAGTACCATCAAATCGATAATATTACTGAATATTAAGTATTTTTTAAACCCTAACTAAGCAAGCCAAATGTGACAGTGGCAAGGAACCTAAACTCCATCAGGTGACAGAAATGGAAAAAAAAGAAAAAGAAAAAAGAATTAACATTGCAATATGAATAGAGTGCTTTAGTGCCCACCCACTTTTTTTAGCGATGCTGGTTCCATTCATTTTTACCATAGGGATTTTTAAAAAGTTTTCTTTCCTCATGAACCAAACCAATCAGCTACAAGGAGAATCGCAGCATTAAAAACTTTAGTTTGAAGCAAAAATCAAACAAACAACAACAACAACAAAAAACAAACACAAAACAGTTATTTACATATTATCTAAATAGTTAACAAATATAAAACAAATATTTATTTGTTTTGAGAGCGTTGGTAGACCTACTTAGTTTTATCTACTTACTTATTTGCAGTGCTTTATGGGATTGGGCGGAGCTTAGCGCTCGTTTGGCGCGATTTGCTCCCTGCGATATTTATCGTTAAAAATCTATTTCTCAATGGAGAAAATGAATGGCATTTTTACTTCTGGAACCAACTGTTACGCACTTTTGTAAGGTTTCCAGAACAATCCACCTGCCATTGGTCACGCTAACAGATAGCCCTGCCCCAAACGCACGCCATTGGTTAAACCGATTTTTGTCGCAGTTTTTTTTTGTCGCACCTATTCAAGGCTTAGTGTATCCCATCATGCATCATGCTTTTGAATAAATCGTGAGATTTTTGCAGAGATCTCGCGAGAGGTCACGGAAACCTTTCCAATGTAAGTTATTAGTACAATTTGGTAGAAAAACAAAGTGTTGTTTTATTGGTGCAATTAGCGCTCGTTTGGCGCGATTTGCTCCCTGCGATATTTATCGTTAAAAATCTATTTCTCAATGGAGAAAATGAATGGCATTTTTACTTCTGGAACCAACTGTTACGCACTTTTGTAAGGTTTCCAGAACAAGCCACCTGCCATTGGTCACGCTAACAGATAGCCCTGCCCCAAACGCACGCCATTGGTTAAACCGATTTTTGTCGCAGTTTTTTTTTGTCGCACCTATTCAAGGCTTAGTGTTTTCCATCATGCATCATGCTTTTGAATAAATCGTGAGATTTTTGCAGAGATCTCGCGAGAGGTCATGGAAACCTTTCCAATGTAAGTTATTAGTACAATTTGGTAGAAAAACAAAGTGTTGTTTTATTGGTGCAAAGATTGTGGTGATATTTATTTTGTACATTCGCAACTGCTTTTCATCACTTAATTAGAAGCACCACAAATTAAATTGTGTCATGTTATAGGGACTACTGAACAGACATTTAGGAGTTGATTTTAAAATGCAAAATATTTAAAATAAAAATAAAGCTATGTAAACACTTGCATTTTTACGACACTATAAGTGTGTCCCATCAGGTAATTAAATGATTAACAGACACTTGTGGTCTTCATCCTCACTTGAACACTTGGGCCAAATACACGAAATGCATCATATAAGTCATATAATGGAAAAAATGAATGGCGTTTTTACTTCCAGAACAGACTGTTGAGCGCTATTGTTTAATTTTTAAATTTTTTTTAATTGCAATTTTTAGAACAACGAACATATAAGGGCAATAACATATAAATTACATCAAAACAAATATAATAATAAACAAAGACAATAAAAAATAATCAAATAGGGAAAGCAATAAGGAAATCATATGTCCTTAATAAACAAGTACAAATAGTTACAAATTATTCAAACAATAGGCTTTAAAATAATTTACAGGTTTTTTTCGCTTTGTTATTTCTTGTTTCATTTAACGTATACAGGTAGTGACCTATTTTAAAATGCGTAATTTTTTTTCACTGTCCATTTACATTTGTGGATTAAGCATTTTCCATATATAATGAGTAAATTCACAATATACCAAATTTTGAAATCAACAGTATGCTCATAAAAAAAACAAAAAAAACATCCTTTTCATTGAGTTGCACGCTATGTTTACTTTCTGCACCACTGGTCACCAAACGAAATTTGCTAAACTTATGCCAGGGCTGCGTTCAGCCCTGACAAAACGGTGCAAAACGTTGTTTAAGCGGAAACGGTGGTGCGTTGAACACTCTGTTCTGATGACGCAAGAGTTGCAGCTATGGCAGCTGAGAAGGCCATTTTTTGTGCTCTTTTTGAAGAATTTTCGGAGCCTGATGAAATCGGTATAAATACGTGTTTAATACTGCAAAATACGCTTGATGTTACAGTCACGGCCCTTGCCTTCCAGAATAAAAGAGAGCATCCCAATCGAGTGAAGGGATTTGTGGAAACTGTGGTTCCTAATTATTGTGATCAAACATTTGCCTCGCATTTCAGGATGAAAAGACAAACATTTCAGGTGAAGGATAATCCACTTCTTACCTCCGAGACTGTGTTATGATCTATATGACCTTATTATTTTTATTGTGAGTATTAGGCTTATCATTATTGCTGATCACTGTTGTTGTGCTATGACATTGTAATATTTACCATTATGTAATCGGAGGAGTATAGAAAAGTTTATGAAAGTGTCACTCCACAATACAATACAAAATATATAAATATGCATAGTATTTTTATGTTACATTAATCAGTGTCTAGCACACCTTCCTAAGGAAAGCATATGATTGCAATTACTAAATGATATTTAGACAGACTTAAAGAAGTTCCAGATCTATACTTGTGCCCTTATTATTTAAGTTATTTTGCCTTTAATGTAAATAAACATGTGCAAACAATATACTTGCTCTGTGAATTTATTTTGATGATAATTACATTGTGCCAGCTGTCTCTTTAATACCACGTGGTTTACATACAGTTGCTGCTGATTGGGCTGACAT
>NW_015646355.1:108440-136384 GCF_001515625.1 Sinocyclocheilus rhinocerous | reverse complement strand
ATACCGCGTGGTTTATATAGCATACATGTTGCTGCTGATTGGGCTGACATTTTTGACACACCCACCAAACAAGAGAAAATGCATCTCAAACCCCATTGCACACCGTTTCCAGGAAACATGTCGTTCAAACCGGAAACCGTAGCAAAACGTTGCGCACAGGTTTGAGCTTGAACTTGCCCCAGCTTTCCAAAACAATCCGCTTGCCATTGGTCACGCTAACAAATAGCCCCGCCCCAAACTCACGCCATTGGTTAAACCGAATTTTTTTTGTCTCACCTTGACGCATTTAGAGATTAGAACGTGCGCGCACAGGTGTTTATTCTCTCTCTGCTCATCAGTATATTTATATAATTTTTTAATATTTATTTATTAATTCAAAATAATTATATACATAAAAATGAAAGGTTTAATGTAATGTGCACATTTTTATTTAGAAATAAATATTTATAGTTTGCTACTATTTTTATTTTTTTTACATAGTATTTATCTAAATTCAGTATTTTTAAAAGAACAGAAATGCATGCATTATCCATTGACTAAGCAGATTTGTAGATTTAGAGGTTACCGTGGCAACAGTAGACAAACTATATTGATGAAACACAAGTAAATTTGATCAATTTATTACTCATTTATACAACAAAATATATCACAAACAGCATATATTGCTGTATTGCTATAGTATATGAAATCACTTCATTTCAATCATTTTTGTGTAGCTTTCTGTCTGTCATTGTATTATATATGAACTCATAAGCCGCTCTACTCTGTATATATTGTTATGGGCCATTATAAAGCCCATGCCCAGGTTGATGATGAGAATGGTGTTTTGTGATTTAATTTGCCTCCATGCATACCGTGGCGTAACATATAAGCCGTGTGCATGCGCAGTGCTGTCCGGTTAAGCTCATTTCATCCTGTGACTGTCTAAACTCCATAACCTGGTTGGCTTGTTTGATTTTTCTTGATTTTATCCCAGCTAATCCTCCTAAAGGATTGGCCGCTGGATCTCGCTGGCATTGTCGCCACCGTCCAGTGCTCACAATGACAGCCTGTTTATTCTCCAAAATAATCACACAGTATTAAAACAGATTATAAATGTATAGAAGGGCTCTTTATTTCATGCAGCAGCTTTGCGTTTGCTTTGTGTGTGAAAGAGCGATTGTGTGTTTGTGTGAAGGGCCTGCTTGGACTGCTTGTTGTGGACTGATGTGAGTTTGTGAGGATATTTAGCAAAGATGTGTCTGTGGTGGGAGTTTAAATGGAACGGCCGATGGTTTGTGATGCATGGGAAATATTTTCTGTTCATGTTGAAATGTTTCGCAAAATGTTCAAATTCTGCAGAGAACCCTTTTATGGTTTAATGTTTTAATAGGCAGAGTCTGCAAAAATGGAAATTCTGTCATTATTTACTCTCCATTTACTTTCCAGTCATTCCAAACCAAGTCATTTCCATGTTTTTTTGTTGTTGTTGTTGTTCCTTGGAACACAAAATGGGAAATTTTGAGGAATATACACTCTGTGTACATATATGGAAAACATGGACATTTTGTGGGTTTTTTTCGAATATGATTTTCTATTAGAGCTGCACAATTTGAGGGAAAAAATGGGGAATTTTTTTCCCCCTTATAATTATTGTTAGTGTGGTTTAAAAATGTTTTATTTTATTTTTAAAATCCTGGTTTGCTGTGCTTGTGTGTAGGGCTGCACAATTTGGCCAAAATTTTGTGACCGTATCAATAAAATAAACAAAGGATTAATATTGCTATAATAAATAAAATTGAAAAAAAACAAAAAAACAAAAAAAAATAAAAATAAGAAATATTACTATTGCAATATTTCTTATTTTAATAATAAATGCCTTTCCGTTTTGATGAGATTTGTAAAGGGAGAAAAAAGTTTGGCAAAAGGCGGGTTCGAACTCGGGTCAGTCACGTTCTTGATATACTAAAATAACTCAAACTAAAGCTAAAATAAAAATATGACAAAATATATATAGACATATTAAACTAATAACTAATAAAATGACAAACACAACCAAATTACTAAAAATGTAAATGAAAACAAAAATATTAAAAGAAAAATGAATTCAAAATATTAATAAAAACTGTAATAGTACTATATATAATGATATATAATAGTATATAGTATTATGATATTACAATAAAAAGTTCTGACATAGAGCTACTGTATCATATGACTGATTTTTATGTTTTTTTTTAATTCAGCTTGACATTTGTGGTCAATGTAAACTATTGTACGTGTTCTGAATCTGATACAATAAGAACATGAAAGTCTGCATCAATATGAGGCTGAATAAATAACCACAAAACTTTCTGGTTCCCGTTAATCGTCCCGTTGATCGTCATGTGATCTTTCTGAAGCCATCCTGCTGTTCTTGTGTTCTTATGAACTGTAATCTCCTGCAAACAAAATAAAAAAAGCAGACTCGGGGGACTAAATTAACATAATCAACTCAATTCATTAAATTGACCATATCACCAAAAGGCAAATGCTTGATTGTATTTCCAGTGTAAAAGCTTCCAGCCGCAGATCTGGCTGTGTTTGGACTTTGGCAAGATGGGCTGAAGGTTAAAGAGCGCTTCATCTTATTTCTGAGACGGTGCATGAAAAGCAGCACTTTGTAGAGTTATGAAAGCATCATCTTTAATTCATGCATCTCTGCTGAAGTGCAGCGGTGCTGAGAAAGAATAGAGTCTAGATTAGAAACAGCCCTGACCAACAACAACAAGACTGATGTCTGGCTGCTTCTGCTCACATCTGCACTTTCACATTGAAGCAGTCGCTGCTGGATCTTGTGCTTGTTTATTCTCTCTTTGCTCATCTAATAACTTTCTCCTCTCTCCTCGCCTTATTTACTCCTCCCACTCCTCATCTCTATATCTTCCTCCTCCTCATCCTCCACGGAACACCCACGCGCTTCTCCATTCCCCTCCAGTCTCGCGTCGCGCGATGACGCTGACCTTTGCACGCGTCGCGAGATTATTCATTATAAATGGACATCTGAGATTTGATGGAGCATCTATCGGCTGAGATTCTCCTCCTCCGCTCAGTCTCTCGCTTCATCTCGCTCTCCTCCATCGGTTTCCACCGCGATGGGAAATTAAATAAAGTTTGCCGAGAGCATCTGGAGCCGCGAAGGATGTAAACCTGAGGGAAACGCGGATCGGGTTTCACGCAAACGCGCAGCCATGCAGGAGATCCTTGCGCTGACTTGAGGAAACCTCCGACGCGTTCATTTAGTAAACGATTCACGCCGAGACGTTAGCGGACTGGAATCGAAGTGAGTTCGGAGGCGATCCGAATCATGGATGTGTTCAGCTTCGTCAGGATGCCCAAACTAGCCGGGTGAGTCTGAGACGCAGCCGCAGTCATTTACACCACTTCACTTTCTTCACGTGTTTATAACGCACTGAGTGATTGTCAGCGCTATGGGAAACATGCAGGAGTGATGTCAGGGGAATTGATGGATATCGCCGCTGTCGCATCTCCACTCCTCCTTCATTCATTCAGAGCTGAGTGCATCTGGAAAGGCTCCTTATATGCTTCTACGTTCAAACGCGTTTTTACTGAGGAATCATGCTGAATGTTGCAGCTGCCGCTCAATGCGATGGTGAAAATGAATCTGGAAGCTCCAGAAAACAGTCAATCACTTCACAGTGCGCGAAATCTGCGCGTTTTCCATTGACTAAGCAGTAGATTTGGAGGTTACTGCATGTAGCAACAAACTATATTCTCTGAAATATTTATAAAAAATATTATTTATTTATATTATTTATAATGCATCCTATTTATAAAATATCTATTTTTATTTACATACACATATTTTTTTTAAATGATAAATATTTACGTGTTGCTATTTTTTATACATAATATTTATTCTTATAGAAATCTGTGCATTATCATTATTGACAAAGCAGTAGATTCTGAGGCTACTGTAGTAACAGTAGACATATATAAAATATTTTAAAAAGTAGTTGTTTTTTATATACTTTATTTATAAATGTTTATATTTATGTACATTTAATATGCATATTTTATTTGTAAACCAGTTTTTTTTACATAGTATTTCATCTAAATTCAGTATTTTAAATTAATAGAAATTTGCTTTATCCATTGACTAAGCACATTTGTAGATTTGGAAATTACTGTAGCAACAAACTATATTATATAAATATAAACATTCAGTAGTTATTTATATGTAATTTATTAATCTATTCATTATCTGCACTTTCACATTGAAGCAGTCGCTGCTGGATCTTGTGCTGCATGTTTTCATCTTAACATCTTTAAAAGGGAAATCATTTGGGTAACACTGCTGCTCACCTGATCATTGAGACTAAAAGATAAAAAATAAAAAAATGGAATGCATGCATGCTGTTAAAAGGAAAGTTGTATCCAAAACTGAAAATCGTCATCGTCATGTTGTTCCAAACCCATATGCTGATATTTTAGTCATTATTCACTGATAATCTTGCCAAAGATATTTGATTGACTTCAGAAGATGTAGTGCACATGTCATATGGATTTATGTTGTTTTTATTTTCCATAAAGTTTTAGTAATTGTGTTGTTTTTCAGTTGTATTAGTTTGTTTTTATTAAGCTACTTGATTTTTTAATTATATAGTTTTAATTCATTTTAATTTTCAAATTTAGTTATTTTATTTTAAATATTAGTATTTTTTTATTATAGTTAATGCTTATTTCAAGTAAAAAAAGTTTTAATGAAATGGTTTTAGTTTTAGTGAAATATAATAAACAAGCAATGGACTGACTCTTGACAGATTTTCTGTTTTCTACAGAAGAATGACAGAATTATCTAGACTAGTGTTAATTTTGTCACCTTTTTTAAAATTATAGTCTTATGCCGAGTTCACACTGCACGATTTTAGCCCGATTTTTCACTCGCCGACAGGTTTGCAAAATCGCCGACAAATGCCCGACATCGGAGGCAAATGCTGTCGGCGATTCTTCCTATTGTGAAGTCATGCAGTGTGAAACCCCCTGTCGCCGATCCATCGTGCAGTGTGAACACAGCAGCAACTGAATGCTACCCCAGATAGTCACGAGTTTGAAAATCGTGCAGTGTGAACTCGGCATTAGTCCTGTGTCAAATGTCCTTTTTGGTTTTTATCATATTTAGTCAGCAAATCCTGTTTTTTTTTAATTTTTAAGTCAAGTCTTAGTTGACTAGAAGTCTAGGAATTTTAGTCTAATTTTAGTCAATAAAAATGTCATATTTTAGATGCACAATGCTGCATAATTGTTAAACTGATAATCACAACTATTTTGCTGAAAATGACTGATCGTGAGTGTTGTCATTTGAGATGTTACATCAGAATTATTGCACTTTCACCTATAAGCACTAATATTGTGACTATAACCTCATGCACATTGTTTACTTGACCTCATAGAGTTTCCTGTTTTATTAAATTATCATATAAATGAACACACTCTCTACATCATGCAAACTCGTAAGTGTTATTTTAGTACCATTGAGATACTATTATAATTTTAATTACTATTTTGAATCTAATTTTTATATTTTCCATTTTCATTTTAATTTAGTAATTTTTTTTTTTTTTTTTTTTTTTTTTTTTTTTTTTTTTTTTTTTTTTTTTTTTTTTTTTTTTTTTTTTTTTTTTTTTTTTTTTTTTTTTTTTTTATTTTTTTTTTTTTTTTTTTTTTTTTTTTTTTTTTTAGTTAACATTTATAATTTTTTTTTTTGTTTCAATAAAATGTTTTGGTTTCTTTTATGGTTTAAATTTTAGTTTCTGTTTTAGTTGACTATTATAATCCTGTCTGATAAAACTCTAAAACAGTGAAATTCCTAAAATCAATTCCAACACTTCACATAAAACTCTGGGCATAAATGTGTCCTTTTAAGGAAAAAGCTCTGATAGGGGCATTTCAACTCTTGACATCTGGCAACCCAAGCATGAAAACTTGTGAAGGGTTTTTTTTTTTTTTTTTGCTGAAAATATAGCTAGAGATTTAAACAGCATTTTTGTCATCTTTTTTCGAAGATATTGCATGTTGGTCGTGTCATCTTGTTTTAATCTTAGAAAAAAGTCACCAACTAATATTTTTCATCATAGTTTTTTGGTATTGATGAGTATTTTAGTTTTTGGGTGAACTATTGTTTCACCATAGAAATGGCCTGTTACTGACAGTCTTGTGTGTAAAACTGACGTGAAGCTCTTGTTATTTAGAGAGCTGTAGGAAGTGCTGCTGCTGAGATGATCTCCAAACTCACAGCAGATGGGATCCAAACGGCTTTATTTTCCTCTGGCCTTTAACAATTACCATTATGACTACAATAATAATCACATTTATCAGTGCAAATGCTTTGTTCCCCCTCTGAGATTTGTGCAAATGAAAATTACCAGTTGCATCACCTTTCTTTTGTATTTGAGCATTAACTGCTGTAACAGAACAGCATTGTCCCACGTCACGTATTACAATAAAATGAAAAGGAGGAAAAAAAGTAAGATTTTTATTTTAGTTTTTTGAAGCTAATTTTGAAGACCAGATTTTTTGGAAAGAGAATCAACACCTAGAATGAGAATTACAAAAAAAAAAAAAAAAAGAAGGGGAAATGGCCAAATGCATGGGGGGGGGGGAATTGAGAAGAAAATGTGCTTAAGTGTCATTAAAAGTAGTGCAACAAATCTTAATGGTCTTAAAATAGGCTTTATTTTCATCACGCAACTTAAAACTACGTAACTTTTTCCTTGTTAAATGTGACCTAAACACGTTCTTGGTGGGTTTCTCCCGCACAAATGCTGTGCAACATCTGCTGAAATGTAAGAAACGTGTTAAAGTCTTAACCAGTGTGCAGGTTTTGGTCAGTTTGGCTGTAATTTTAATGCACTCTTGTCTGGCGTTCAGTTATGATGAGATGCAAGGTTTGCTGCTGCTGCCTGTTGTTTTTTTCCATGTGAGCTGTTCTGAAGGTTTCTTCACGTTCATTGTTCACACCAGAAGGAACAGGATGTGCCAGGCAGAGAGTGATGCATGTGCAGAATATTTATGAGCTCAAGCAGACAATAAGTTTTGCTGTAAGTGGTCAGATTTGAAATATTTCGTACCACAATGACTTCAGGACAAAGCAGTAAGGCCAGAAACGGTGCAAGTGCACAAAAACAGATGCAAATGATTAGCTAAAGCATCGCAGGTTGTGTTGCGTTATAATTAACTTTTTTGACATATTTCAGAAAACAGCAATAGCTATGTTTCCGTCCACATAATTTTATGTGAATTTTGGGTTATTGCGTTAAAAATGCTGGTTGGAAATGTCAAGATACGCATAAAATCTTTGCAAAATGCACATTAAAATATGTACCGCATGTGCTCAATTGAGGCAGAATTGTAAGAAAACATGCATAAACATGATGGAAACACATTTACAGAGTAAATTACTGATACTTGCACCAGTTTCTCATGAAGTGAAGATTTTATTCTTTTGAAAACATGGGATGGAAATGTTACTTTATTCACTCTTTTTTAATTTTTTTAAATGCCCTTTTTTATGCGATATTTCATTTTTTCACACAAGTAAAGATTTTGTTGTCTTGAACACATGGTATGGACACGGTGCTTTATGTGCAAATGTTTTTGCAGATGTTTTATGTTGTATTTCAATATTGTCCTCAAATGTTTAATGCAATATGGAATAATGCATAAAAAGTGCAAAAAAATTGAATTTTTTTACAAATGATTTATGCAATATTTCAGTATTTTCTGCAGATGCTTTATGCTGTATTTCAATATTTTCCTCAAATGTTTTATGCAATATTCCTTTTTTTGTTGTTGCATGTTTTATGCAAGTATATAGAGGTGAATTATTGTCATGCACTTCAAGACAACTCATAGATTCTGTAATGAATGTTTCCACAGTAACAATTTCAAAGTTTGAGCACATGAAAGTGATAGTTGACCACAAAATAAAAGTTTGTCACATAATTGACTCCCCTGCATGTTGTTCTGACTTTCTTCTGTGGAAAACGATAGTAGATATTTAGAACAATGTTATATTTTTTTAACTGAAATACTAAAATAGTTTTTGAAAGAATTAATTATTTTTTAAATGCATAGTTTATTTCAGTTCAGTTTTAGTTATTTTACTACGTCAAGTTAATCTAAATGAAAATGAGAAATGCTTCCTTGGCAACTAGTTGAAATAAGTTTAAGTTTTTGTATATTTTATTTCAGTTAATGTTAATTTATTTCAAGTAATAGAGCTGTTTTTTTTAGTATAGATATTTTAAACAATATCATATTTTTACACTTAATTTGATGTACAATTTTTACTCCGAAATTGCTAGTAAATTTTTCGTTCATTATTTAATGTATGTTTGAATAAATCTGTCATGACAACATGTTTTTTATTATAGTCACGGTTTAAATGTTTATATTTTCAAGAACAAATTGGAGTAGAAACATAATTGTATCATTAAAAAGTTGATGTAAAAACTGCCTTATGTGAAATTTAAATGTTTATATACAACTCAGTGTTGATCATTAAATAAATTTTAGTAAATAATTGATTGTTATAAAAAACAGTTTCTGTTTATTTTCAGTTTCAGTACAAAACATTAGGGGTTCAAACAACATTGAGCCCCACTGACTGTCATTGTATGAACCAAAAACAAACAAACAAAAAAACGCTATCTGCAGTGCTTCCAAGATGCCTTTCAACGTTGTTGTTGAAGATTGAAATGCAGATATTATGTAACACGAGGCTTTATTTAAAGTCTTAAATTGATCACTTTAGAAAGTGTTAGTTGCACTGTTCCAAACGTAGTGTGCTGCCTACGTAGGCAGCATTTTAAGGCATCATGGACTTGTTCCAGACATGAAGTCTGTTCCAAATAGTAGGCAGCATAATTATACCTCATTTTAGCCAAAAAAAAAAAGGCAGCGTTACACGTGTGCTTTTTTGGAAAAGACAGTCCCAGAATGCATTGTGACAAGCACAGTGAAATAAAAAAGCTGATGGATGGATCAAAAATGTTGATTATAAATCAAATTCATTTTATATTAAAAATATGGATCAAAATTGTTTATGGAAGGAACAAAAATGTGTTCTATAAAAAAATAAAATTTCCGCCCCCTCATTTTTATTTTTCTGGATACCGTTTTAATGGTTTTATTACATTTTAGTATTCAAAAAGGATGTCTTAAATTCATAAAAAATTTTAACAATTTAAAATTTATACAAAAATAGTGCCCGATGAAATGCCACCCCCCAACCAGAAATTCTGTTGTAATTTTTCTGTATTTTGTTTTAATGGTTTAATTAAATTTTAATAATAAAAAGGATTGATAATCAAATAATTAAGTGTCAATTTATTAATATCTATACACAAATACAAAAATGGCACCTTTGACACACTTATTAATTTTTTCAGGAATTCTGTTGTAATTTTTCTGCATTCTGTGTTTTATTTAATACAAATGTATTATTAAAACCAGTGGTTAATTAAATTAACATTCATTCAAACAGACACAAAAGAGACATATATAATATATTGAATATTATTTAAAAAAACATCTGTCATGAAAACAAGATTTTATTACAGTTACTATTTAAATGTTTATATTTACAACAACAAACTGGAGTAGAAACATAATCGTATAATTAAGGAAATTTATATAAAAAGTGCAAATATTCTTCAGATTTAAATGGCAGTCTTTTCGCCCTTTAATACTCACAGACACTAGTATATATTGTAAGTTGATAAGCTCTAATTTTTTTTTTTTTAGATTTCATGACATTCCACGTTACACAGTAAATTTCATTTTAGCACTGGATTGTGCATTTTAGAAACATGCATTTGTCTGGAGGATCATATTATGTTAGTGAAATATTGATGGTAAACTATTAAAATCACTTGAGTCATCAAGTCTGAAAAAGTGCTTTGTGTTTCAATTCCTGCCAATGTAGTGTTCTAAACACTCACAAATGAGGCTGTATTTTAATTAAGATGCTCCCTTAGAAGGTAGCTGCCTATGTAGGTTGCTCTATAGGATTTGGACCAGAACCAATATATAGGAGCTATTTCAGTCTTTCCATGCAACATGAAAAGTTTTGCGTGGATTATAAATAATTATAAGCCAAGAACTATTAATTTTCTACCATTAAATGTTTTTTCAAACTTTAAAAAAAAAAAATTTAAACTGTATTCAGCAGTGCAGGACTGTGTGTGTTTATGGTGTTATTGTTTACAGTGTATTTTGATTGTATGCATGAATTTTTCTTATCATTTATTTTTAAGTTGAAGCTATTTTCAGTCGTGTTTCAGTGATGTGGTCGTCCCTGACGGTTGGGTATCATTAGCACTTAAGTGAAGTACACTAGTCTCCAGACGCGACTGTGAAGTGTTCTTGAAGCGGAGCTGCATGTTACCTGACAACAACCCATTTGCAGTAGCAGGACTGAGTCATTTCCCCAGCCGACCATCCGCTCTCATGGATCCTGACCGTCTCTGTCTGAGATGGAGCTGTGATTTTTTCCATCTGTCCGTCGGTTACATCATCTCACCTGCATGCTGCTTTATAATCTGCCTCTGCTTTGCATTGCTTTGCTAAATGAGTTACTAGCTAGTGCTGGTTTTACTGATATCGGGTCTCGAGCGACGCGACAGCTAAATCGCTGTCATTATATTGAACAAATCTGTCTGTACTGTAAGTGCCAGTTTGGGAGGCTGTTTTTTGAGAAGACTATAGTTTTATTCTTGTCTCATTTAAAAAATGTGCTGTAATCCACAGTAGGACATGTTATCCACCGGCTGACAATGCTTTCTACGATTAGATCATTTTATTTTTCCTCAAATTCCATGTTTTCCATTTTAAGCATGTCTCATCAATTTAATTCATAAAATGTTAACAATTTATTAAAAGTAACAATAATACAGCTCTATAAAATATTTTACCTTTTTAGAAATTCTGTGTTGTCTCTTTAATTTTGTTTTCTCTAATTTTTTTTTAAAATTCTTCTCATGATTCTAGTTGTCTAATTGATGGAAATCACTAAGCTTATAGAATTTAACAGCAATTTATTAAGTTTAACAAAAAATAAATTTTTAGGGCCCTGAGAAGTTTTATTTTCCCCAAATTATGTATGTTCAGTTTTCATTTTTGTAATTAAACATTCAATGGTTTAATTATAGAAGCGTGATTAATCAATTCATAAAATTTTAAAGTTATAATTTATATAATAAGCTTATAGTTTATATAATAAGCTCCTAAACATATTTTTATTATTTAAAAAAAAACTGTAGTCCATTTTAATTTTTCTAGATTTGATTTAATACAAATGTATTATCTTATTAACCATTAACAAATGAATTCATCTTTTAAAATAAAATAAAATGAACATTTAACAGTTTTTTTTTTGCTGCATGACAGAGGTTTACTGTTAAAATTAAAACATGGAGAAAAAATGGTAATTCTTTAAATAAATCTTTAATAATTGTAATATTATTACTTTGAGAAGTACATTCTACTGTACAATAGTAATACATTTGTCATAATTTCTTCAAGTAAACCCAAACTTTTATTTTGGCAGGGTGTCGTAAAGATCATATGTGTGTATTTTATGATAGTTTTTTTTTTAAATAATATAATAATCTAGTGGGCTGACTCTGAGAGCAGATGAAGTTCATGTGTTCAGACTTCACATTTCAATAGCAGTCTTTTGCAGTTTAATATTCACTAACACTAGTCCATATCACAATCTGAAGCCTTACTTTTAATTTATTCACCCAAATTTAGCAGAATTCTGTGACATTTCTCAGTAAATTCCATTTTTACGACTGGGTTCCGTGATTCTGCCTGCATTTTCTGCACTGTAAAAAATGAATCCGTAAAATAACAGAAAAAGTACTGGCAGCTCATTGCACACAACCACTAATTTTACGGATATTTCTGTTAACTCTAAAATACAATGTAATGAAGTGTGAAATTCAAAATACTGGTAAAACACCTGTAAAAAAATAAATATGTAAAAAATCCTTCAATTTATACAGTATATTGTGCCCTATTTTTACAGATTTTTTTTTTAGAGTGTGTGTGAATGGACCGTTCAGTCTGTGCTAATTATATTAGAATGAAAAGGAAAGTTCTTTACACAACTTACACACATATCCTAGTTTAATAGGAGGAGGTGTGTGAGAGTGTGAGAGTGTGAGAGTGAGTGTGTGTGTGTGTGTGTGTGAGTGTGTGTGTGTGTGTGAGTGAGTGTGTGTGTGTGTGAGAGTGTGTGTGTGAGAGTGTGAGTGTGAGAGTGTGAGTGTGTGAGTGTGTGTGAGTGAGTGTGTGTGTGTGTGAGAGTGTGTGTGTGAGAGTGTGAGTGTGAGAGTGTGAGTGTGTGAGTGTGTGTGAGTGAGTGTGTGTGTGTGTGAGAGTGTGTGTGTGAGAGTGTGAGTGTGAGAGTGTGAGTGTGTGAGTGTGTGTGAGTGAGTGTGTGTGTGTGTGAGAGTGTGTGTGTGAGAGTGTGAGTGTGAGAGTGTGAGTGTGTGAGTGTGTGTGAGTGAGTGTGTGTGTGTGTGAGAGTGTGTGTGTGAGAGTGTGAGTGTGAGAGTGTGAGTGTGTGAGTGTGTGTGAGTGAGTGTGTGTGTGTGTGAGAGTGTGTGTGTGAGAGTGTGAGTGTGAGAGTGTGAGTGTGTGAGTGTGTGTGAGTGAGTGTGTGTGTGTGTGAGAGTGTGTGTGTGAGAGTGTGAGTGTGAGAGTGTGAGTGTGTGAGTGTGTGTGAGTGAGTGTGTGTGTGTGTGAGAGTGTGTGTGTGAGAGTGTGAGTGTGAGAGTGTGAGTGTGTGAGTGTGTGTGAGTGAGTGTGTGTGTGTGTGAGAGTGTGTGTGTGAGAGTGTGAGTGTGAGTGTGTGTGTGTGAGTGGAGGAACATGAGTTCTTGCGCTGGACTGAATTATTGATGCTGCGCATACATGAGCGATCAGGTTCATGTGCTGGAATCCTACTTCTGTGTGGCTCTTCAGCGGCCAAACAAAAAGATGAAGTAATTACAGCCAGACACAGGCCAAGATATTAAACATTTATGCTTGTATAATGGCGTTATTGTCCAGGAGGAAACTGTTTTACAGTTGACCGTGTAATAATGGCTTAAGTGTAAAGGAGGAGAGTTTTCAAGGCTTTTTTTGTGTGTAAATATTGTGGTAATAGAAAATCTTGTCAGTGTATGCTATTGTATTATGTAAGAGTATATATTGGCATTATGTCAACCACACCAGCCTCTAGTCGTTATCTCCGTCTGCTGAAAAATCGATATCTGTCTGTAAACGAACACAGCGTATGTTTGAGGGAATTTTGATGTGCGTTTTAGCTAAAGTAATGGGAACAAAAATGCGATTTCACTGCTTCTCGTAATTTTCTGTTGCAACATGCAGCATTATGTGATGTCCTGAATTTTTTTCCCCACATAATTATATAATATTGTTATATACTCTAGTATACGCTAAAGTTTGGAATAAGTATGTTTTTGAAATAAGTCTCTTCTGCTCAGCAAGGCTGCATTTATTTGCTCCAAAATACTGTGAAAATTGTAAAATAGTATTGCAATTTAAAATATCTGTTTTCTGTGTGAATATCTGTTAAACTGTAATTTATTTCTGTGATCACAGCAGAATTTTCAGCATCATTACTCCAGTCTTCAGTGTCACATGATCCTTCAGAAATCATTCTAATATGCTGATTTGCTGAGCTGATTAATTTTTTTTGTTGAAACCATGATGCATTTTATTTTTTCAGGATTCACAGATGAATCGAAGGTTCAAAAGAACAGCATTTATTTGAGATAGAAATCGTTTGTAACATTATGCATGTCTACTCTGACTTTTGATCAATTTAATGTGTCCTTGATGAATAAAATAATTTTATTTCACGTCATTACTGTATTTTTTATCAAATAAATGCAGCCTTGGTGAGCAGAAAAAAATAAATAAACAATTTTGTAATTTTGATATTTGATTCAATTTAATGAATCGGTTCAGTTAATTGATTCTTTCAAAATGATTCAGAGAGTTAAACAATACTTAATTTTACATATTCTTTTGTGTAGTGCAATTAAATATCTAAATGCACTATTAAATATACTTAAATGCAGATGTATGCGTCTGTATTTTAAGTTTGGTTATATTAATGAGTTTTTTTTTTATTATTGCATTTAATGAACAGCTTGTTTAACTGAGAACTTCAGTGTTTTTGTGCCAGATAAATACTTGTGATTGTGAAGAGAAATAGTCTTATCTTATTATCATATATTTATGAAGATGTTGCCTTGTTAAAGCTACTTTTGTTAGTAGTTTTAGTAGTTTGACTAGTTTTGCTGTTGATCTTGAAATGATGAGCAGCTAGTTAAGCTTTGGTTTGATTTGGGAGGATCCTGTCGGTCAGAGAGTGAATCCCTGTTGTTCACTGGACAGTTTCTCTGTGGGATTCACACTGATTGCTGCAGGAGAGACGTCAGGCTACTAATTACTAGATATTCTTTGATTGTCGTTCTCCTCTCAGACAGACAGACGCTTGTGCTGCCATGGCAACAGATCCCGCTTTACCAGCTTCATTTACATATTATGGTACATCAGTCATTTCAGCAACTTTCACTCTGCTGTTAAACTAGAAGGATTGTGAAATAGGGCTTGGCGATAAATCGATATCGATAATTATCGCGATATAATTATTCTCGATAAAACGATATGACGAGTTCGATAAATGTTCGATATAATGATTATGCGCCAAAAGCGGAACAAAACAGCGCGACTTATTTGAATCGTGACACACGGACCGTTTATCCGCTCGATTTCTGTAATAATTTATTTATTTACTTTTTTAACTCTATTGCTGCTATGTAACTACTCTGTACAACCTGTTTGCACATTCTTCTCTTGTACATTCCTGCTCATCTTAATATTTATTAAGTCTACAGTATACTGTCCTGCGCATCTTATTTTATTCTTATTTTTTTAAATCTTTTTTTCCATACCTATATGTATATATAATTTTCTTGTGTTTGTATTCTTTAATAATTGCACTGTCCATGGAGCGGACCTGACTTACATTTCACTGCTGGTCATATATTCTCTATATAACCATGTATGTTACAAATAAAAATCTTGAATCTTGAATCTTGAACAGCAGCGCAACGCAAGAACTGGTGTGATCCGCCAATAAACGAAAGAAGAAGAAGAACAGCAGCGCAGCGCGAGCTCACCAGAGCAGATGTGTTTACGCAAACACTAAACAGCGCTGTGAGATCCAGTGTGAAGCACTTGAATTCAGCGAACAACACAAATGAATTGCTGATTTAAACGAGTTTAAAGGCTGATGAAACAGCGCTGACAAACAGGAGAAACACTGTGTGAAGGCTTTTCAATCTACAAAGCGACCATCATTTACTGTAATAACACTAAAAGCACCATGGTATTGTGTCAGAAACATTGGAATTCGTATCGAATTTTATTATATTATTAATGTAGACATGTATTAAATGTATTAAAGGAGTAATAGAATATCATTACAGTATTTTCTGTGATTAAGCTATAGCGTTTGTGCATTTATACTAACTGTAGGCGATTTAGAATACTGGTTTTCATACAATACAGGCAACACAAACCTGTTTATTAATTTGAAACAATATTACTCATTAGAACATGCAGAAACTAAGAAATCAAATTTTCTATTAAGATATTTATTTTGTTAAGGAAAAGTGTAAAGAATTCAAAAACATGAAGTGCTTGTCATGTTCTGACCATAAAGAGTAGTTTAAAACCACAAGTAACTATCTGGTTTCTACAACTTTAAATTTGGAGAAAAATCTGCCTTTAAACCTTAAAAAAAATACAAATTTGACATTTATCGTGATAATTATCGATATCGACTGATATGAAAAATCACGAGCGCAGATGCGTATACTCGGTTACGCGAACACTAAACAGCGCTGTGAGATCCAGTGTGAAGCACTTGAATTCAGTGAACAACACAAATGAATTGCTGATTTAAACGAGTTTAAATGCTGATGAAACAGCGCTGACAAACAGGAGAAACACTGTGTGAAGGCTTTTCAATCTACAAATCGACCATCATTTACTGTAATAACACTAAAAGCACCATGGTATTGTGTCAGAAACATTGGAATTCGTATAGAATTTTATTATATTATTAATGTAGACATGTATTAAATGTATTAAAGGAGTAATAGAATATAATTACAGTATTTTCTGTGATTAAGCTATAGCGTTTGTGCATTTATACTAACTAGCCTATTTAGAATACTGGTTTTCATACAACACAGGCAACACAAACCTGTTTCTTAATTTGAAACAATATCACTCATTAGAACATGCAGAAACTAAGAAATCAAATTTTTCGCAAATGTATTTCGTTAAGGAAGAATGACTGGAAAAGAGTAAAGAATTCATGAAGTGTTTGTCATGTTCTGACCATAAAGAGTAGTTTAAAACCACAAGTAACTGTCTGGTTTCTACAACTTTAAATTTGGAGAAAAATCTGCCTTTAAACCTTAAAAAAAATAACAATTTGACATGTATCGTGATAATTATCGATATCGACTGATATGAAAAAAATTATCGTGATAATTTTTTTGGCCATATTGTGAGCCCTGTTGTGAAATATATCTGTATGATAAAATTCATAAGGTCATCAGTTGAAGGAAATTATTTACCATAGTAACCACATCACCACATATTTTACATCAGTGTTGGTATTAATTATATACTAGTATTATAGCATTTGTTAATATTTTGAATTAGCTTTTATTTTTTTAATTTCCAGTTTTCATTTTAGTTTGTTTTAGTAATTGTATGTGCTTTTGTCAATATTTCTATTTATCTTTAATTCATTTTTATTACATATTTAGTCATTTTAGATTTTTAAACTTATTTTTGATAGTTGCAAGGGCAAAATTTCGAATTTTCTTTTAAGTTAAGGTTGATGTAGTCATTGTTATTTTATTTCAGCTTTTTTTTTCATTTACCGAAAATGATTTATAATAGTTTTTAAAAAAGAATGCTGCTTCATGTATTTAATTACATTATAATTTTAGATAATCCATTCAAAGAAATCTCTTTTTATCTCAGACATGATGGACACAAAGTAAAATATCAGATTATTGCTAACAAAAAAAAAAAAAAAAAAAAAAAAAAAAAACCCTCAACTAGTTCAGATCGGTGTTACTTGTTTTTATTAATGATTTGAATGATTTTTGTTTCCCGATTTAATCTTAATTTTAGTTCAAATTTTTGTTTTTGATTTAGGTTTTATTTTTTATTTTTTTAACAATATGCCTATATAGTTTCTATTTTTATTTTAGTTTTAGTTATCTTTGTACGCCAAGTTAAACAAAGTGAAAATGAGAAATGATTCCTTGGCAACTTGCCGAAATAAAATTTCAATTTTAATTATTATAATAATTATAATTTATATAAAATCATATGTAATTATAATTGTATTTATTTGTTATGTTTACTTATTTGAATAATTTTTATGGTTTTAGTTTGAATTTACTGTAATAACCCTGACGCAGATATAGTTTGAATTCTGATTAGATTCATAATAGATGTGTTTGAAATGTCCATCACATTTTGTCCTAAAATATTCCTCTTTTACTCTTTTAAATGTTTTCACGTTGCTTTTTTGTCACTTTTTACAATGCAAACGCAAAGCAGTCCCGCCACTGATAGCTATGCACATCTACCTAGCTTGATATAATCAGTGTAGGCCGAGGATAATCACTACTTCAGTATTATTTTTAATCACAATGCAGTCTTCACCTCAGAAGAATCACAAGTTTCATATTTGTATACAGTAAGCTGTAACATACGCCGCCTTTAAACATGAATAATCCACTGTTTTTGAACACTTGCTCTGCTTAGTGCTCTTCATGAATTGTGCAGCTGATGTTCCCTCACTAGTGTGCGACGGCGTGGTGATCATTTATTGATGGCTCTCTGAGTGGCTTGTGTTTCTCCGTCCGGTTCGGTTACCCATCATGAAACAGACTTAAAGACGAGACATCGGCGAGAAAACCCGAGTAAATGAAGCTGCTGCTGGAGAAAATGGACGAGTGTTTTGATCGTCTGTCGTTCTGTTCTGAAGACCCGGCGTTTGACGTTGTGAGTTATTTGTTTTGTTTGCTTTCTAAAGATGAAACTGATGACTTTACCTCAGTATCTGTTGCTCATTAAAGGGGTCATATGATGCTGCTAAAAAGAACATTATTTTGTGTATTTGGTGTAATGAAATGTGTTTATGCGGTTTAAAGTTCAAAAAACACATTATTTTCCACATACTGTACATTATTGTTTCTCCTCTATGCCCCACCTTTTTGAAACGCGTTTTGAAATCGCATCATATGACCCCTTTAAAAACTTTTCATCCGTTTTAATGTCTGTGCTGTATGCAGCACATGCTTCTTTCTGCTTAATCACGTCTACAAAGTGTTTGCATGGATGCAAAGTATTGCATAAAGTGCATGTTTAAAAGTGGTTTCTAAACATTTAAAGGGATAGTGCACCTAAAAATGGAAACATACCATCACCCTGCATCATGCAATACTCGTTTCTTACTAATTTTGTGCTGCTGATTTCAAAAATAGTGTCTGTTTTGCTCTTTCACATCACACTTTTGCAAAATTTTATGCATTATGTTGCATTTTTGCATTTGATAATGCATAATAAGGTGAAGATGTTTTGTATTTTCCCTTAATCTGCAGAAAAACACACAAACCACATGATTCCTCTTTATATTATTAACTATTTAATCAATTCTCAGCCTGTTTTCAGACATGATATTATTTTATGCATAATCCTGATTTCAAAGTCAGAATTTTGGTCTTTTTTTTTTTTAACTCCGCATCATCAAATCAGGTAATACTAGGCCTTTTTTTTTGGAAATCAGCAATTATTCTCCATTTACTCAACCTCATGTCATTCCAAACCTGTTTTTTTCCTGCAAAGAAAAGAATAGCAGAATGTATTTTCCATACAAAGGAAAATATCATAGCGTTAACACATGCATGATTTTCCAAGTCTTCTGAAGTCATACAGTAGCTTTTTTTTTTTATTAGCATCTCAAGACATGTCACACCAGCTTTGTAAGGAGAATTTGGTGGGAAAATATGTTTCATTGTCTTGCGAATAAAGTCACAGTGGAAAGATTTGAATGGTCCTAAAAATAGGCTTCACACACAGGGACTGCTGGTGTTCAGGTCAGACTGTGAGATACAGAATCTGCACCTGTAGGATTTACATTAAAACATCTCCAGTATACATAAACCCAAGCCTTTAACGCTTGTTTATTTGTTTTACCTCATTATAGTTGTATATTGAAGTGTTGTTTAAATAAAAGATAAAATGGTATAATTTTGATGATGATGCTTGCAGCTCCAGTAAGACTGTCATGCTGCATTTTACTTGTGTTTTAAATAATTTCCACAATTAGCTGGCTCTGCTTTTTTAAAATGTGTATATAATTATTTTATTATTTATATATAGAAGATATTTATCCAATGTATTGTATTAATTTATTAATAATGTATTTTTATATAATTTTAATGTTGTTTTGATTTTTAAATACATTTAACATTTTTATATTTTAAATATTAAAATACATTAACATATTTCAAATATACATTTTTATGTATAATCTATTTGTACATTTTTATTTTTGTATGGAATAACGACAATAAATAAATTACACACTTTGCTGCATATAGGACTATATTGAGAACGGTAGGTTGAATGTTCATTTGTTATGAATCAGTTTGTGAGTTTTCAGTGCTTTCTTGCATGACTAATGCACATAATCATGGTGCAGTTGCTCCTTACAGGAGGTGTGTTTAAATAATAAATGCAAAGAACCTCGTTACGAGTCAGAAATGCTTCTGCTTTGTCATTCAGCCTATGAGGAGGTTCAGACGGCGGAGAGTTTTTCCCCTTGGATGTGCGCATCAGTTGAGGAAGACGTCTTTGATTGCATTTTAAGCATTTGAATTGTATTACTGTAATTCCGTTACTAGGTTTCTCTGACAGACTGCAGCTCATTTAAGATCATATTCCTGTCTGCATCCTGCTGTTTTGTCTGATATCATTATATAAAATCGATAAAAAAAAAATTGCTTTCAGGTTTTATTTCCTTTCAGGAGTAGGTCCAGGTGATATAACTGAGGAAAAAATGGCTGTTATTTTTCAGCTTTTTGATGATATGCAGAGTATTTTTATTTTATTTTATTTTATTTTATTTTATGTATAATAAAGTGTGTGTGAGCAAGAGAGAATTAATAAGTAATCAAATATTTAAAATTAAAAATGTATCAATATTGATTAAGTTGCATTAATCAAAAATTACATTGCATTACATTAAGTAGTAAAAAATATAAAACTACAATTTTTTAAAACCTTGCTGAAAAGTATAGTTGATATTGTTCAGCTTTTTGATGATAATCAGTGTTTGTTTATTTATTTATTTATTTCATAAGTTACTATATATAATGTATCAACATTGATTCATAAAAATTACATCAATTGCATCAATAATTACATGAATACATTACATTAATAATAAGTAATAAAAATATAAAGCTAAAATTGTACCAATAATAATGAATAAAAATTTGATATATAATTTTAAATTGAATTTTAAAGGCTTAAATCATGCCTTTAAAGTCTTTATCATTCTAAGGAGCAGTTTTGCTTCAATGGATCCTCAGTATTTCTGTTTGACTTCAGGTGGGTGTTTGGATTCTGTAACTATCTTTGCTGCACTTTAGTGTAAATGTTGCCCTTGAGCTCCACACTGATACAGTGAGTCGTGTGCATTCAGTGATCTGTTATATGCTCAGTCTGACACGGCTTTGATCAAAAGGCCCACTGGATATCAGGCTTTCTAAGGAATCTGCCGGCAGTTCAGCATTAGATAAATTTCACGGCTCTTAGCGTACAAGACTGAAGCATGACAATCTTGAGGCTTGGGTGATTGCATTACATAATAAATGTAATTAAATCACTGTCACAAATTAAGTCCAGGCTGATAGAGGTTGATATTCTGCAGCTTTAGAGTGGAGAAAAAAGCCCACAGTCTATGGCTAAAAACTCCATATATGTGCTATTATTTTTTGCATTCAGTATTAAAAAGTAAATGGATTCAGCAATATTCAATATAGTGGGAAGTAGGGCTGCATGGTAAACTTTTTTATTTTACAGTACAACTGACTGCTGTCTTCTGTAGACCTGAAATTGAATTAATTTCATAATTGAACTTTGGAACATTAACACTATTTTTGAACTGAATTGAATTAACATTGAACTGAACTGAGCTGAATAATTAAAATATTGTGAATTAGTTTCGTGATTGATGAATTTTGCAACATCTACACTTTTATTGAACTGAATTAAGCTGAATAACGGGACTGTTATCTTCTGCATAGCTGTTTTGAATCTGAATCATGTTTGTTTTATAATTGATGAATCTTGCAACATTGACACTGTTATTGAACAGGATCGAATCAACTTTTGAACTGAATTAAGCTGAATACTGGCACTATTGTCTTTAGTAGAGCTGCTCTAAAACTGAATTGAATTTATTTCATAATTGATGAACTTTGTAACATTAACACTGTTATTGAACTGAATTGAATCAATATTGAACTGAGCTGAGTAATGACAATATTGGGAATTCGTTTCATAATTGATTGAATTTTGCAACATTGACAGTTATTCAACTGAATTGAATCAACACTGAACTGAAGTGTTGAGTCGAATGGCAATATGGTAAATTCATTTAATAATTGATTAATTTTTTACAACATTGACACTATTTTTTGATCTGAACTGAATCATTGTTTGAGTTTTATTAAGGGGAATGATGCTAGTATGTATTTGTTTAATAATTAATTATTTTTTTATTAATTTAACACCGTTATTTAACTGAAATGAATCAACTTTTGAACTGAATTAAGATGAATAATGACATTTTCTGTAGAGCTGCTTTAAAACTGAATTGAATTTTTCATAATTGAATTTTGCAACATTGACACTGTTATTGAACTGAATTGAATCAACTTTTGAACTTATTTGAGCTTGATTATGACACTTGTGAATTTGTTTCACAATTGATTACATTTTGCAACATCAACACTTTTGAATTGAATCAATGTTGAACTGAATTAAAAGGTTAATCCACCACAATATGAAAATTCTGTCATTACTCACCCTCATGTCATTCCAAACCCGTAAGACCTTTGTTCATCTTCGGAACACGAATTAAGATATTTTTGATTGAATCCGAGAGCTCTCTGATCCTCCGTAGACTGCAACACAACTGAAATGTTCCCGGGTCCAGAAACGTAGTAAGGACAACGGTAAAACAGTCCATGTGATATCAGTGGCTCAACTTCAATTTTGCGAAGCTACGACAACATTTTTTGTGCAAAGAGAACAAAAATAACAACTTTATTCAACAATTCTTCTTCCCCGAGTGACGTCTTGCGTCATTGAACAAAGGTCTTACGGGTTTGGTATGACATGAGTAATTAATGACATAATTTTCATTTTGGGGTGAACTAACCCTTTAAGATGAATTATTGGCTTCTGTAGAGCTGCTTTTCAGCTGAAATTGAATTTGTCTCATTATTGATGAGCTTTGCAACTGACACTGACTATAATTTAATAAAACGTTGAATGGAGAGTTGAATCATGACGTTGTTGAGAATGTGTTCAGTAATTGAATTTTGCAACTTTGACATTTATTTAACTGAATTGAATCAACTTTTGAACTGAATTGAGCCAAATGACAATATAGTAGAGCTACTTTAAAACTGCATTGAATTTGTCAAATTGATTGAATTTTGAAACATTGACAGTTACTGAACTGAATTGAATCAGCATTGAATAATGGCAACTATTGTGAATTTTATTTGATGATGGATGAATTTTGCCACATTCTCACTATTATTTTCCTGTTTATTACTGTGAAGCTGCTTTGAGACGGACTGTGTTATATGAAGCACAGTCTAAACATGGTTTCTCCTCCTCACAGTGTCTCTGTCGTCTTCTCCTGACCCCTGTGGTCTTGTGTTTGTCTTGCAGTCAGAGGATCAAGTCCTCCTGCTGTCCGCCGCAGGCTGTTGGGAGTTGGCCGTCCGCACAGGGACCCTCCAATGGCTGGGAGATGTCGTCCTCTAGAGAGACCCGCGACTGCTACATCAAGTGAGTGTGTTTGCATTCAGCTTTCCTCCCGATGCAGATGTTTGACTGTCGACGCTTCCTGGCATAACCTGTCACGTTCCCTCTGTCCGCGCGTCCCGAATACTGATTCCGTCCTCCTCGCCGCACTGCACACGGTGACTCCGCGCGAGTTCGAGAGCAACAGCGGCTTTGATCTGCTTAAGACTCGAGCGAAGCTTCACGCAGCACATTTGCATGCAGAAACGTGCGTCAGCCTTCTGAAGTGACGAACCGGTAAAAGATACTAATGTTGCTTTTTTTTCTTTCCGCTATACTGACGTGAGATAAATGAGATGTGAGGAGGCTAAGAGCAACATGTGAGTCCACAGCTGCTTCGGTTGGAGCGACAAGGACACACTTTGGCTTTTTCTGTCTATAGGAATATAGATGCATTACATCTGCCTCTAAAAGTACTATGCTAGGGGGTGCGTTCTAATATTCCATCTAGTGCACTTAGTATTGATCTTGCTGGTCTGTGTTTACATGCACCCTCCTTTTTTTTAAATGCATGCGGTATTTATATATCAACCCTCAAGATTAATGTAAACACAGCCCACTGTGAACACCCTTGTAATTCGCTTTAACCTTTTCGAATTTTATGAATGATTATTTTTTGGTTCAAGTGTGTGTTAGGATTTGGAAACAAGCAGAGTACGGCTGTTTCTAAAGCATGCAGCGCCATCTGCTGTTCAAAACGAAGCTCAGAATCGACTCGAGAAAGAATTGCGATGCATTCGGAAAATCTCAGAATCGATGCTGAATTATTTCTCGATTCGCGATGCATCGATTAATTTTCTCAGTCCTAATATTTATCTCATAAATAGTTTCTGAAAGCATTTTTTTTCATAAATAGTTTTTTAAACTTTTAAAAAGTTTCTTTATTTTAATGTTTAAATTATTGTATTAATTATTTAATTATTAAATTATTTATTGGTCAGTAGTGGAGGGTTGATACTCCTCATTTAGTATATAGTGCGAACTTTTCACATTTAGTCATCATTATAATTTTAAATAAGTTTAAATTTAGTTTATTGGTTTATTTTATTAATTGTAGTAATAACAATTTTATTAGTATTATTAATAATATGAGTGTTGTTGTTGTTATGTATAATTTTGGGTACTACTTCATGATAAGGGCTTCACTTGTAAAGATGAACTAAGTCAACTAACAATTAACTACTACTACAATATTTAGTAATCTTAGTACATTTTAACTTCAACATTTCATTTACTAATTTACTAATTTATTTTTAAAATGTTACCAATTTTTCTGTAATATTAAATATTTAAATGTAAACATATTTCTCATTGTTAGTTGTTGTTGTTAGCGAATGGATTAACTAATGTTAACAAATATGACCTTATTGTAAAGTGCGTGTGTTATTTTAGTATTATTTACATACTGTTAACATATATATTGATATTTTTAATTTGCTTTTATTTTTATATTTTCTGTTTTTATTTTAATTTTAGTTTAAGTTTTAGTAATTTTTATTATGTGCCTTTGCCATTGTTATTAGTTTTTGATTTTGATAGCTTTCATTTATTAATTTCGGTTTTAATTGTAATACTTATTCATCTCAGTTACTTGCCAATGCAGTATTTATAGTTTTCATTTATGTTTTTCATCTAATATTTGTTTCATTTTATTTCATTTTTCTGGAAACGATTTTTAGTTGTTGTAAATTGTTTTAGTTAATAAGAACTAGGGCTGGGCGATATAGCTAAAAAATGTATCAACGATATAATGTTTTATATCGTTCGGTATCGATAATTATTGACATTTTTATAACCTTTTGTAAAACAAAGAGCAATAGAATTTTTTTTTTTAAATTTAACCACTGTATTTTTAAATTAACCCAATTCATTATCCATCCATCTCGTGCACCACTGATGACGCTCCCTGACGCACACCTAACATTCAAATGTTTATTTTAAATTCGACTAATATTCATTCTTTATTCACAATCTCCTCATCACAGGCAGGCACAGCACTCATTTCAGCATGTGTTTGTGTGTGCTGTCTGCGGCACTCATAGCACGGGCCTATATCGAGCACTATATCGAACATGTTTTATATTGTTATCGAAGAAGGTGTACCGTCGATAAATATCGATACCGTTTTTTTACCGCCCAGGCCTAATAAGAACACTGTTGTTTGTTTGTTTATGTATTTATTTATTTTCTGTTTTTTTTTTTAATCTATATATTACATACAGGCAATGCTTTCATTTTCATGTTGAGATTTGTTTAGTATGGAAGTCAAAAAAGCAATCTTTTATCCAATTTAAATGTTTTGTTTGCTTATTAGAGTGACTGGAGCATCCTGAGGTTAGTCATTATCTATAATATCTACATCTATACTATACTATTATTATATGATCATTTCGACACAAGGCTGCATCCTATGAACACCCAGTATGCATTAAATGTTCCTCTGGTCCTCATGTTGCCATTCATGCTGTGAAAGCAGCTTATTTTGTTGATTTCTAATTAGCCGCCTCATCAACAGAGGGCGGGGTTTGTCACACATGAGGGTCTACGGCCGGGGCCACTTATGTAAGAATCGAACACAGCGTTGGGCACATGCACATCGGATGCGGGATATTGTGAGCAGGAGCTTCCCGTCGGGTCTGTCTGCTTCCTTGGCTGAGATGCAGCTTCATACTCGGGTGTGTAATAATTTATGCTTTCACGTCCGTATGGAAGTCTTTTCTTGATGTTGACTCGAACCATAAAAGAAGTTACCGTTTTTGAAATATTCATCGGATATGTGCCAGATTTGTGTTTGCTTACTGCGGCATGTGATGCTTCCAGGAAATGTTGAACGGGTGCGGTGAATGTCTTAGGGTGGCGCACTATTAAGGGCTCTAGCATGGCTGAATCTGACAGTTTAGTTGCTCAACGGTTGATAAAGAGATTCGTTGTGTATGTAATGCCAGGTGCAAATGAATACTAGTGTTGTGTTATTTACCATGATAACTAATGCAATGCTGTTTAACATTTAATTGTGTGCATACAAAAATATTATACATTGGCTGGAAAAGTATTGGGATACTTAAGTCTCACTTCAAAATGTCACTGCATTACATACAAAATATCTTATCAAGTTCAAATCGCAACACTTTGTCTTCATTTTGGATCTATTGTTTTATCATCTCAAGCCAATGAAACTTAATTTATTAAATGTTTTGCTTAAAGTGTGCATCCTTTAAAATAAATGACGCTTGCTTTTATTTCATATATTATATGATATTATCTATTCTTATAATTTTTTTTGTTTTCAGACATTAAGTATAGTTTAAGTGTACTTTTAGTACACGCTGTATCAAAAATACTTTTTTTTTTTATTTGTAGGAAAGTATATGACTTGCCCTATAGTAAGTGTTATTTTGTTTTCTCTTTTGTTGCGCTACCAGCTGGTGACCTCTTTGAATGTTGACGATATTATAGAAGATTTTTATTCATCTGACGTTTTAGCTGTAAGAGGGGCTGATGGGAAACACATGGGAATAGCAAATAAAATATGTGACCTTGGAGCACAAAACCAGTCATAAGGGTCAATTTCTCGAATTTGAGATTTATACATAATCTGAAAGCTGAATAAATGAGCTTTCCATTGATGTATGGTTTGTTATGATAGGACAATATTTGGCCGAGATACAACTATTTGAAAATCTGGAATCTGAGCGTGCAAAAAAATCTGAATATTGAGAAAATCACAATATTTGGCCGAGATACGACTATTTGAAAATCTGGAATCTGAGCGTGCAAAAAAATCTGAATATTGAGAAAATCGTGTACCTAAGTATACTTGCAATAGTTCCAATTTAGCACAATCATATATACTTAAATATATCTTTAGTTGGACTTCAACACTACTTCCGCACAATTAAAGTGCATTAAGCTCAAAATGAGTTGTTCCAATTTAGCAGACTTTAAATATACCAGTTTAGTATACTAAAAGTACAATTGCAGGGTATTTTTATTAAGTACATATGTAAATGTATTTGTAGTATACTTAGCATGAAATAAATGTATTTTAAATGCATTGTAGTATATTTAGTTTTCACTAGGTTATAGATGCTAAAATTGTTTTTGATATTTTATTTAATGCAGTCTTTTAGACATTTTAAGCATGGTTTAAGTGTACTTTTCAGGGCTGCAGTATAAAAATAAATATGTTAAATAATCCTAATAAGCCTACAAGCTAATCTTGTACAAGTGTTATTTTAGTATCATTGAGATACTATTAAAGTTTTTTTTTTTTTTTCAATTGGTTTTTATTTTTACATTTTCATTTTGGTTAGCGTTTTAGTAATTTCGTTGTGTTTTTGTCCTTTTTTTAACATGTAAATGTTTTTTATTCATGTTTATTTTAGTTTTGGTTATCAAGTAAAACTAAGTGAAAATGAGAAATGTTGCTTTGGAAACGTTCTCAAATAAAAAAATTAAAATGAACTGAAATAAAATAAAAATTCAAATCCAAAGCAACCTTTTTTTTTTCTTTAAGTTTAAATTGATAACTAAAACTTAAATTTGTATTTAAGTTTTAGTTATCAAGTTAAACTTAAAGAAAAAAAGGTTGCTTTACATTCACATATATATGTATGTATGTGTACAGTATGTATGCATATATATATATATATATATATATATATGTGTGTGTG